>NC_142460.1:61654688-61957718 GCF_049115385.1 Moschus berezovskii
GATTTGCAGAGAAAATTACTGTTAATGAAAATGGCAGTGCACGCAAGGTGATCTTTAGAAGTGAAGTGAAGTAGCTCAGTCGTGTCCGACTCTCTGCAACCCCATGGACTATAGCCTAGCAGGCTTCTTCGTCCATGGGATTCTCCAGGCAAGAATACTGGACTGGGTTACCATTTCCTTCTCCAGGGGATCTTCCCGACCCAGGGATTGAACCCTGGTCTCCTGCATTGGAGGCAGACGCTTTAACCTCTGATCCACCAGGGAAGCCCGATCTTTAGAAGTTACCTACTATTCTCAAAATGACATTGCTTTCCACGGCAAATAAGAAACTATTATCTGGGTTTCATGTCCTCAAACAATTGCTATCAAAGCAGTAATAATTGATTTAAAAGGAAAGAAAGTGTTATAATATGACTCTGCTTCATTTATTAATGAAACATTTTTCTGTGGCCAAAAAAATTACTGGAAGAGATATTATGCTATAAAATACATTGGAAAATTTGTAACATATAATTCTTGAATTCTAAGTGTTTGCAGTGATTTAAAATGAAGTCACTAAAAAAAATAAAATGAAGTCACTGTAATAAAATGCAATTATATTTTAGTGGCATGAAAGTTTTTTTTTTTCTTTCAGTTGAATAGAAAAACTAAGATTTTTTGAGTCTTTAATGTTTTAATTATAGTATTTGATTCTGTGAAGAACAATTCTACTAATGAGAACTGGCCTTCATAATGACATTCCTCATTGTATTATTTAACTAATCAGATTTTTCCTTCAGTCTCAGCATTTACTTGCCTTTATATATTCAGAGCAGAAGCTCTTATGCTTGCATGTGTATTTATATTAATTGAAGTTATTCAGGTGGATGACAAAGAAAATTAGACCCCTCGGGGTATCATCTTCCCTTGTAGTTTTTAAAAAAGCTTTCAAGAGCTGCGTGTATAAATTTGAACAAAATACTCTACTCCACATGCCACTATAGATTTATTAATAAGCTTTTGATCATGCAACTGAGAATACCTCTGATAAAATATATGCCTTATAAAAGGTTCACATGATTAAATGGGTTTATAAAAAGAAATTTACACAAATTCTGAAATATAATATTGACTTATAAGAAAATTATAAGAAAAAATGTTTACTAGGTTTATTAATTTTGTTGAGAAAAATTGCATTCTGGCAGAAGAAGGATATGCAAGGTGGGGTTAAAGTATTTGTTGTTATTGTTCAGTTGCTAAGTCATATCTGACTCTTTGGGACCCCATGGACTGCAGCACACCAGGTTCCCCTGTCCTCTGCTATCTCCCGGAGTTTGCTCAAATTCATAAACATTGAGTTGGTGATGCTATCTTACCATCTCATCCTCTGCTGCCCCTTCTCCTTTTGCCTTCAGTCTTTCCCAGCATTAGAGTTTTTACCAGTGAGTCAGCTCTTCTCATTGGGTAGCCAAAGTATTGGAGATTCAGTTTCAGCATCAGTCCTTCCAGTGAATATTCAGGATTGATTTCCTTTAGGGTTGACTGGTTTGCTCTCCTTGCAGATATTTGCATATATGAAAGAAAAAAATATGTAGGTAAAAATGCCTATCAATGAGCTGTGAGTTAGGTTTGGAATAAAGTATATATACTTGAGAATGAGGGATGGAGGAATATTGGGAAGAAAAATCTCACTGGTTTAGTTGGGTGTCAGATTATCATGTTTATATAAATCAATACCCAGATGTGTTTCTAAATCATGGGACTTTCAAAAAACATGTTGCCCATGGAATTTGCGAAGCATTTAAAATCTTTTGTACTCTGTGGAAGAGAAAGTTGAGATCTCTCCTCCAAAGTATGGATTTAATTCTATATCCAAATTCACAGGTAAAAACTCTTCACAGAGAACTGCTGAAATTGAAAAATATAAATGGTATCTGTTACTTTCAGTAGAATAAAAGTAAAAAGAAATTTTTTCTCCCAATAGTACCACAGGGAGGAATACATACAGTTTCAAAGCACAGGATAAATTACTGGTGACAATATTTTAGTAGAAATATGAAAAGGTGAAATAGAACTGAGGAACAGTGTAGCAATTGAAAATTATTCTTAAAATTATCAGATTGAGAAGGATACTGAGGAAATGTAAGTCTAAAGTCATTTCTTGCTTGCTTACTCTATGAACTGAAACAGTTTCTTAGTTAAAAAGAGGAAAATGCACTTTCTGTTTACTGATCCTCCATAGTAAACAAAAAGCTTCATCAGTTCCCCAAAATGTTTTAATCCAGTTCCACTGAATACCTCCACTCTTATTTTCCAGGCTGTCCTCTCATACTTTTCCCTTCTTCCTGTTTCTGCTTCCTCCCTCTCTGCTCATGTATACTGCCATTTCTCTCATCTGCACAGATTCTGACTCTACAGAAATTTTGAGGGGCCACTCATATACCACCCCAATTTCCAAGACTTTTCTGAACTCTCAGATCAAAGGGATATCCCTTCCTCTGAATATCCTTGTTGTTCAGTTTCTAAGTTGTGTCTGACTCTTTGAGACTCCCATGAACTGCAGAACACAAGGCTTCCATGTCCATTCCTGTCTCCCAGAGTTTGATCAACTCATGTCCATTGAATCGGTAATGTCATCCAACTATTTCATCCTCTGCCACCCCACTCTCCTTTGCCTTCAGTCTTTCCCAGCACCAAGATCTTTTCCAGTGAGTGAGCTCTTTGCATCAGGTGGCCAAAGTAGTGGAACTTCAGCTTCAGCATCTGTCCTTCCAGTGAATATTCAGGGTTGATTTCCTTTAGGATTGACTGGCTTAATCTCCTTGCAGTCCAGAGGACCCTCAAGAGTCTTCTCCAGCACCACACTTTGAAAGCATCAGTTATTCTGCACTCAGCCTTCTTTATGGTCCAACTCTCACATTAGTACATGACTACTGGATACCAGTCAAATTGGGCGCACGCTAAAGGGCCCACACTAAAGGCCTCATTTTAATATATTCACCTCCTTAAATGCCCTATTTCCAAATATATTCAATTCTGAAGTGATAAAACTTCAACATATGACTTGGGGTGCTGGGGGTATGTTTCATCCATAAAAGTACATAAAACAGTACTTGGCACGTAATACTTAGTGAATTTGGGTATTGGTGGTGCTATTTCTTTCATCACACTTGTTCCTTTGGCTTCTGATCATTTTGGGTATTTTTATCTTATTCTGCCAGTGAATATGTACTTTTCCTTATAATCTAAAAATAATTTCAAATTTGGCTTCCTATGACCACCACCCTCCCTACACCTGTTTACGTTAAACGCAGTTTTGTCTGTTAACCTGAGTATAAATATTTCATTATGCTATCATATTTATTTGAAATTTATGCTTCCAGAAATCTCTTACATTCTCAACTCTTTATATTAAAAATTTTATTGTTTTAACTTACAAAGCATTTTCCATTACCACAGAACAATTCAAAAGATACAAATAACTGAAGTATAAGAGATTCAGCAGTTTGATAGAAATGTGTATATAATATCATATATATTTCGTATATGTTATACTATATGAAAAAGACTACTACTAGTCTGAGCTAATAGTAGTGCTGAATGGTACTGAGTGGTAAAGTACTGAAAGTTATTTTACCCAAGACTCACTATATTCAGAATAATTTGTCACTCTTAGAGAATTCCAGGTGGCACAGAAATTGAAAAAATAAATTCATAGAATTTTGTGATTTAGAAATATTCACTTGGAATTTCCTTGAGTTATAACTGTGTCTAGTGACTGAATTTTATTTAATGTACAGACAGGAAAGGCAACTGCTGCGGGTAGCATTTTGTACAATTGTATACAATTTAGAGTAGTCTGGCTTTGACACTATAAATCAGCCACCCTTTTTCCTTATTTTCAGTATATCACATTAACCAATATAAACCTTACATTTTTACTATTTATAAATGATTCTAGCTAGCAGAGTAGTGATCAAGCAAGGGGAGAAAAGAATTAATCAGAAAAATAATCTGACCAAAATGTGAAAATATACATCTTCAGAGATTTAACTGCCCACAGCACATTTCTGAGGAAAAGTGAATTAAGGATCCTCCCTTAGAAACCACTTAGAACTTAAGAAGCTTAAACTTCTATAACTTGAGGTATAAATGTGAGTTCTTTACAGAAGTTTCAGTTTTTTAGTCTTCAGTGAAGCAAATGGTAGAAATTGGAAGAACACATCATGGAACAGCAAAAACCTTTTTCACAGCAAAGGACAAAATAATTTTAGATATATTCTTGAACTGGTGTAATTGTAGAAGAAAGCATTGGAAATCTGATGAGATTTCTAAGAAATATGATTTGCCTCATTGCAGATCCTCTGAAATTAATGTGAGAAATGTCTTTATTTGCATTAAAATTGCCTAATCAATCCACTGATGCACCTTAACACAATGTTGTGTATCAAAGCTTTATGAATTGAAACAAGAACTTATATCAGTAATTTCCCTATTTCAGAGTCGCTTTTCAGTGCTAAGTGAAGAGTCAGTCTTCCAAATACTGCTAATGACACTCTTGCCATCAGACTATCAGACTGTTTTTTATGCAGAAGATTGAGCCTAGAAAAGATTCTTATTGTCACTTTAAAATTCAGCTACATTTTGAATAAACCAGAAAAGTTCACTGTTCAAAGTAATAAACAGTATATTACATTATAAAATATAAAAATACTTTGTGATGCAACAAACACTTTCCTCTATTTTATATTTACTAACTGTAAGTTTGCATATTAAGTGCTATTTGTCTATATCTTCCTAAAAAATAATTCAGCAATTTCCTTCTTTGAAAAGCATTTCCAGATTCACTTTGTACATATTCACACAAGTAAAGATTCCATTGTTAATAAGGTGTTTTCCTTTTGTTTTTAAACATGAAGTGAAAATGAAAACAGATATGAACTACCTTCCCATTTACATACAGTATGTCAGTGTAAACAGAGAAAATAAGTGATGACTATGAGGATTTGAGTTTATTTTGTAAATATTCATTTTCCATTTAATAAAAATATTAAACTCATTACATGTTAACATAAATTATATTTTTAAAGAAACATAACTATTTTTCCAAAATAAAAAAAAGTTTACTGAGGAGTGTAAACTTGATATATAATTTAATTGATGTTTCTATTGAAATTACTATGATTTACATGCAATTATAAGGAATAATACAGAGTGCTTCTACAATCCTTACATACTTTATCCATTTTTTATTCAATGGGAACATTTTGCAAAACTAAAGTTTAGTATCATAACCAGGATACTGACATTAATATAATCTAACAATTTTATTCAGCTTCTTCACTTGTACTTGTCCTTATTTGGCGTGTGTGTGTGTGTTTATGTATACATGTGTGTTCTATAGAATCTTAGCATCTGGGTAGGTTTGTGTAACAAGATTCTGAACAATACTAATCCTACGAGAATCCCTTGTTTTGTCCTTTTATAATCACACCCACTTCTCTCCATCTCTTTTCCTCTGGCAAATATTAATCTCACTTCTATTTCAAGAAATTTATCTTTTTAAAATAGTATGTAAATGGAATTACACCGTGTGTAATCTTTTTGAGACTAGTTTTTTCACTCAGCATAATTTCCCCTGGAGATTCATCCAAATTGTATTAATACTAAATTGCTTTTTACTTCTGAGTTGTATTTCATAGGATGTATGTGGAAAAATATCTTGGCTGATTCCATTTTTAGCTATTAAATATAAAACTACAATGTACATTCATGTACAGGTTTTTATGTGAGCATAACTCTTCATTTATCTGGGATAAATACCCAGAGTGAGATTTCTGGGTCCTAAGGTAATTTCATGTTTAGGTATATAGGAAACTGCCAAACTGACTTCCAGAGTGCTTATACCATATTACATTTCTCCAGATAAAATACAGGTGACACAGTTTCTCTGAATCCTTGTGTTCGATGTCATAAGTTTTTTTTTTTTTAACCTTACATTAGGTGTAGCTGTACATTGTTGTGGTTTTAATTTGCATTCTCCTAATGGCTAATGATGTTAAACATCATTTCATTTGCCTATTTACCATCTGTATATCCTTTTTTGGCAAAGTGTCTTTTTCACGTTCTTTTCACATTTTCTAATTTAATGTTTGTTTTTTGCTAATGAGTTTTGAGAGTTCTTTATATATTCAAACTACTACTCTACTCGTTTGTGAGATATGTAATTTGCAAATACATATCTTCTTCTAGTTTGTAGTTTGACTTTTCATCCTCAGGATAGGAGCTTTGACAGAGCAAGTGTTTAATTTTGTTGAGGTCCAATTTATCAATTTTCCTTTTCAGAATCATGCTTTGGGATCAAGTCTGAGAATTCTTGAGTCCTAGATCCTAAATATTTTCTACTATACTTTTTGCTAACAAATAATATATTTTATACTTAGGTAAATTTACACATTCCTTGTTTGTAACTCAGTTTGCGTTGGTGCTTTTGTTGAGGTTCATTTGGGGGTGAGAGTATAAGTGTCTACTGGTTTCAGTTTCATTTGTTGAAAAACTTTATATATGTCTCCATTGAATTACTTTTGAACTTTTGTCAGAAATCACTTGAACACATTTGGATGGGTCTGTCTCTGAATTCTCTATACTTTTCATTGATTTGATTTATATGTCTACGTTTGCTCCAGTACCACCCCCATCCTTATTACTGTGCTACAGAGTAAGCCTTATTATCAGGTAGATAGTTTCTTGTTCTTTATTCCTCTTTATCAGTACTGTTTGATATATTATGGTGTCTGTACCTTTGAATTTTAGACTAAGCTTGTCTGTTTTACAAAAGGGATTCCCAGGTGTTGCTATGGTAAAGAATCCGCCTGCCACTGCAGGAGACTTGGGTTCAGTCCCTGGGTTGAGATGATCCCCTGGAGGATGAAATGGCAACCCTCTCTGGTATTCTTGCCAGGAAAATCCCATGGACAAAAGGAGCCTGGCTGCAGTCCGTGGGGTCCCAGAGTCGGACATGACTGGGCACACACATACACACATGTCTACAAAGAAGTGTGCTTGGATTTTTATAAAGATTGTATTAATCCTATTGACCAATTTGGGAAGAATTGACATCTTTACCATATTGAGTCTTCCAGTCTATGAAATAAAGAGTATATCTCTCTATTTATTTATGTCTTCTTTATTTTCTTTTTTCAGCACACTGATCTTCTACATGTATTATTAAGTGTATATGTAACCATTTCATTTTATTTGGAGCAATTATGAATAGTTTTTTAATTTCTGTTTCCACATATTCCTTGTAATAGATTTGCAGTTAATTTTTGTGTGTTGATTTAGTATGCTGCAGATTTGAACTTAGTTATTAGTTATAGGAGAGGGTTTTGTGTATATTTCTTAAGAATTTTTTATGGATACAACCATGTCATCTGCAACCAGAGTTAACTGCATTTCTTTCTTTTCATTCAAAATGGCTTTTATCTTTTTCTGTTGCCTTATTGCAGTGGCTAGAATTTCTTGTCCTATTTGAATAAGAGTGCTGTGAGTAGACATCCCTCCTTTCTTTCTGATTTTGTGGGGGAAGCATTACATTTTTCACCATTAATTGTGATGTTATCTGTGTGTTTTCATATGCTCTTCAGTAAGTTTGGGTAATTACCCTCTATTCCTATTTTGCTGAATGTTTTTATTATAAGAAGGTGTTGGGATTTTTCAAATGCTTTTTCTGTATTGATTGATCATATTATATTAATTCTTTAACTCATTGATGTAGTGGATTGCATTGATTGATTTTCAAATGTTAAACCAGTCTTCTCTGCATGGAATATGACTCTCACTTGATCATAGTGTATGAGTCTTTTAACACATTGCTGAATTTGTGTTGCTAATACTATATTGAATTTTTTTTTTCATTTAAGTTCATGAGAGATTGGTTTTATTTTTGTTTTTGACTGGTTTTGGACTAATGAAATGAATTGGAAACTGTTTCCTCCTCTTCTAGAAGAGATTTTTCTGAAACCTCTCTGTAAAATTATTGTTATTTATTTAGTTTTTGGTTTAATTCCCCAGTAAAACCATTTGGGTCTGGAGAGCTATTTTAGGGAAATTTAGAATTGTTGTTGTTGTTGTTCATTTGCTAAGATGTGTCCAACTCTTTGTGATGCCATTAATTACAGCACACTAGGCTTCCCTTTCCTTCACTATCTCCTGAAGTTTACTGAAAGCCATGTTCATTGATTTGGTGATGCCATCCAACCATCTCATCCTCTTGTCACTTCCTTCTCCTCTTGCCCTCCATCTCTCCCAGCATCAAGGTCTTTTCCAATGAGTCAGTTCTTTGCATCAGGTGGCCAAAGTATTGGGGATTCAGCTTCAACGTCAGTCCTTCCAGTGAATATTCAGGACTGATTTCCTTTAGGACTGACTGGTTGGATCTCCTTGCTGATGCTAAAGAGTGTTCTCCAGCACCATAATTCAAAAGCATCAATTCTTCAGAACACAGCAATCTTTAGGTCCAGCTCCTACATCCATACTTGACTACTGGAAAAACCATAGCTTTGAAATTTTAAATTCTTAAACATTTGTAATGGTTAAAGGGCCTACAGATTGTTTTATCTTGGTTGAGTTTTTTTCACTGAGGCCATTAGAACAAGATCCAGTTTCTCCCTCAGTCAGTCTCTCCCATCAGAAAGCTTCCATAAGCCTTTTATCCTTCTCCATCAGAGGGCAGACAGACTGAAAACCACAATCACAGAAAAATAACCATTCTGATCACATGGACCACAGCCTTGTCTAACTCAATGAAACTATAAGCCATGCCGTGTAGAGCCACCCAAGATGGACGGGTCATGGTGGAGAGGTCTGACAAAATGTGGTCCTCTGGAGAAGGGAATGACAAACCACTTCAGTATTCTTGCCTTGAGAACCCCATAAACAAGAAGAAAAGGCAAAAAGATAGGACACTGGAAGATGAACTCCCTAGGTCTGTAGGTGCCCAATATGCTACTGGAGATCAGTGGAGAAATAACTCCAGAAGAATGAAAGGATGGAGCCAAAGCAAAAACAACACCCAGTTGTGGATGTGATTGGTGATAGAAGCAAAGTCCAGTGCTGTAAAGAGCAATATTGTATAGGAACCTGGTCCATGAATCAAGGCAAATTGGAAGTGGTCAAACAGAAAATGGCAAGAGTGAACATTGACGTTTTAGGAATCAACAAACTAAAATGGACTGGAATGGGTGAATTTAATTCAGATGACCACCACAGCTAGTACTGTGGGCAAGAATTCCTTAGAAGAAATGAAGTAGTCATCATAGTCAACAAAAGAGTCCGAAATGCAGTACTTAGATGCAGTCTCCAAAATGACAGAATGATCTCTATTCTTTTCCAAGGCAAGCCATTCAGTATCACAGTAATCCAAGTCTGTGCCCCACCCAGTAATGCTGAAGAAGCTGAAGTTGGTCGGTTCTATGAAGACCTACAAGACATTGTAGAACCAACACCCAAAAAAGACATCCTTTTCATTATAGGGGACTGGAATGCAAAAGTAGGAAGTCAAGAATCACCTGGAGTAACAGGCAAATTTGGCCTTGGAATACAGGATGAAGCAGGGCAAAGGCTAATAGAGTTTTGCCAAGAGAACACACTGGTCACAGCAAACCTCTTCCAACAACACAAGAGAAAACTCTCCCCATTGAGATCACAAGATGGTCAATACTGAAATCAGACTGATTATATTCTTTTCAGCCAAAGATGGAGAAGCTCTATACTGTCAGCAAAAACAAGACCGGGTGCTGACTGGAGCTCAATCATGAACTCCTTATTGAAAGTTCAGACGTAAGTTGAAGAAAGTAGGGAAAACCAAGAGACCATCCAGGTGTGATCTAAATCAAATCCCTCATGATTATAAAGAGTAAGTGACAAATAGATTCAAGGGCTTAGATCTGATAGAGTGCCTGAAAAACTATGGATGGAGGTTTGTGACATTGTGCAGGAGGCAGAGATAAAGACCATCCCCAAGAAAAAGAAAGGCAAAATGGTTGTCTGAGGAGGCCTTACAAATACCTGTGAAAAGAAGTGAAAGGCAAATAGAAAAGGAAAGATATACCTATTTGAATGCAGAGGTCCAAAGAATAGCAAGGAGAAATAAGAAAGCCTTCCTCAGTGATCAATGAAAAGAAATAGAAGAAAACAATAGAAGGGGAAAGACTAGAGATCTCCTCAAGAAAATTAGAGATACCAAGGGAACATTTCATGCAAAGATGGGCTCAATAAAGGACAGAAATGGTATGGACCTAACAGAAGTAAAAGATATTAAGAGGTGGCAAGAATACACAGAAGAACTATGCAAAAAAGATCTTCATGACCCAGATAATCATGATGGTATGATCACTCACCTAGAACCAGACATCCTGGAATGCGAAGTCAAGTGGGCCTTAGGAAACATTATGACAAACAAAGCTAGTGGAGGTGATGAAATCCCAGTTGAGCTATTTCAAATCCTGGAAGATAGTGCTGTGAAAGTGCTGCACTCAATATGCCAGCAAATTTGGAAAACTGAGCAGTGGCCACAGGACTGGAAAAGGTCATTTTTCATTCCAGTCCCAAAGAAAGGCAATGCCAAAGAATGTTCAAACTACCACACAGTTGTACTCATCTCTCACGCTAACACAGTAATGGTCAAAATTCTCAAGCCAGGCTTCAAAAGTACGTGAACTTTCAGATGTCAAGCTGGATTTAGAAAAGGATATCAAATTGGCAACATCTACTGGATCATTGAAAAACCAAGAGAGTTCCAGGAAATATCTATTTCTGCTTTATTGACTATGTCAAAGACTTTGACTGTGTGCATCACAAAAAACTGTGGAAAATTCTGAAAGATTGGACTACTAGACCACCTGACCTGCCTCTTGAGAAACCCGTATGCAGAACAGGAATCAACAGAACTGGACATGGAACAACAGACTGGTTCCAAATAGGAAAAGGATTGTGTCAAGGCTGCATATTGTCACCCTGTTTATTTAACTTATGTGCAGAGTACATCATGTGAAACGCTGGGCTGGATGAAGCACAAGCTAGAATCAAGATTTCCAGGAGAAATATCAATAACTTCAGATATGCAGATGACACACCCTTATGGCAGAAAGTGAAGAACTAAAGAGTCTCTAGATGAAAGTGAAGAGGAGAGTGAAAAAGCTGACTTAAAACTCAACAATCAGAAAACTAAGATCTTGGCATCTGGTCCCATACTTCATGGCATATAGATGGGGAAACAGTGAAAACAGTGTGATGTTACCTTTCGGCATTCCAAAATCACTGCAGATGGTGACTGCAGCCATGAAATTGAAAGATGCTTCCTCCTTGGAAGAAAGTTATGACCAACCTAGACATCGTATTATAAATCATAGACATTGCTTTGTCAACAAAGATCTGTCTAGTCAAAGCTGTGGTTTTTCCAGTAGTCATGTATGGATGTGAGAGTTTAACTTTAAAGAAATCTGAGCACCGAAGAATTGATGCTTTTGAACTGTCTTGTTGGAGAAGACTCTTGAGAGTCCTTTGGACTGCAAGAATATCAAAACAGTCAATCCTAAAGGAAATCATTCCTGAATATTCATTGGAAGGACTGATGCTGAAATTGATGCTCCAATATTTGGCCACCTGATGTGAAGAACTGACTCATTGGAAAAGACCCTGATGCTGGGTAAGATTGAAGGCAGGAGAAGAAGGGGACGACCGAGGATGAGATGGTTGGATGGCATCACTGACTCAATGGACATGAATTTGAGTAAACTCCCAGAGTTGGTGAAGGACAGGGAGGCCTTTGTGCTGCTCTCCATGGGGTCGCAAATGGTCGGACACAACTGAGCGACTGAATTGTACTGAATTATTTGTGATTAGCATGACTTGGGTAACATATCCACTTCTAGGCCATTCACATAATCAGTGGAATGAACTAATATAATGGCCAATTCCACCAATATCACATAGAGTGTGGAGGCTGCTAGAGGGTACTCTTATAGGAGAAGTGGAAGTGGGTATACTTGGCAGGTACAAACAAAAGACACTTCTCCAAGTTCCAGACATGCTTTACATCTGTGCACCTAAAAAATCCAGCACTTAGATTATCAAAAATTACATTAGCTTGATGTCTGTCTGGCCCCTCATGCCTCCATCTCTTTTTCACACCTGTCTGTTATCTTCTTTAAATTCCTTTTTAGTTCATCCTGGAAAGAAGAAAATTGATAGTACCTGAGCATCATCCCATCATGTAATATTTCATAATGGTAATAGGTTGAAGTATGTAACAACACCGACCCTGGGCTCAGGTTAATCTGAGTTTATATCCTGACTCTGCCACTTACTGTCTTGATGACCTCAGACAAATTCCTTCGTATCTCTGTAAAGCAGGGATGCAAATACCTACCTGAATGTAATTATTAGGGTTAAAATATGTAGGGCATAGGGCATAGGGAGAAATCAAACCTGAACTGCTATGGGCTCACCCAAGCCACAAAACAATAGGAGAAACAACACATGAAAGGCAAATAACAGTTCTCAGCTAGCTCCTGGATGCCCCATAGCTCATGACTCTGCCCCAACAGAAGAAGCCAAAATCCTGAACTGAGTGGTAAGAGCTATGAGGCGGACAGTGGCTTCACTGATGCCAGAGAAAGGTACCAGACAGAAGGCAGCTCTGGTAGCTTAGATTCCCTTGAGCTGTTTAAGAACCAAAACTCCAAGAAAAGTCAGTAGCTGGACCAGAGCCAGCTGGCTTGTCCAGGGGCCTGGAGTCTGTGTGCAACAGCAATAATCTAAATGTTTTCTCCAAATTAAAATTTAAAGTAGATAAAAGTTTTATGAGATGGATATTTATAGTCTGTTAAGGACAAGTGGGGCACAAGATAAGACTCTTATTCCATCAAAGATATATGTTAAATATTAAGGAGTTTTCCAATGGTGAAAACTGTTTTTCTGGCAGCTCCTGACCAAATACTTCTGTGTATATAGATGGGTTCTTTGGCTCTTGTACTCCCACACCCACCCATAGATGGAATGATCCCTGTCACCACCAGTGGAGCTCTGTCAGTTGGAATATGAACAGGTTAGAATCCAACTAAGTGACAAACTGGGTAGGTGGGGAGAGGCAGATTTAGTTTATTTAAGAGTTCAGTGCAGTCATCAAGCACCCAAATTCTTTCTCTCAAGCTGATATCCTCAACCTGTCAGCTTCTGCCCTCAAGCTCTTTTGTTCATAACCTGAAGATAAGTGCAGCAACTCCAGTCATCATATCTTCACATAGCTATGTCCAAGGCGTAGAAGGAGAAAGTGGCTGTTTCCCTCATGTCTTGGTCTGCTGGGGCTGCCAGAACAAAATACCTCCATCTAGGTACTTTAAACAGTAAATATGTATTTTCTCACAATTATTTCTCACGGAGGCTAGAAGTCCATGGTTAGATGCCAGCAAATTTGGTTTCTGAGACCTCTCCTCATTTGTAGTTAGCCACCTTCTCACTGTACAGCATGGCCTTTTCCCTAAGTTGGGAATCTAAATGTTTTCTCCAAATTAAAAACATAAGGGTATGGTCTTTAAGGCCATACCCTTATGATTTTACTTCACCTGTACTACCACCTTATAGGCTCTGTCTCCAAGTAGAGTCTCTTTGGGATTGGGGCTTCAAATTATGAATTTTGGGGCAACGCAATTCAGTTAATATTACCTTCTTACTCATGTCCTTTTTAAAGTGTGAGAAAAATCTTTCCCAGAAGCCCCAGTTTGACTTATCCTCATGTAAGTCATTATTAACTGGCCAGAAGAATAAAATTGCCATGATCATTTACCCCACTGTGAGTGGTCTCAAACTCCCTTTAAGCACCTGAATACCCAAGAGGTGAGTGAAATCTCTGGGCATAGTGACTGTCGTGAAAACAACTTGTAACTTTAGGAAGTCCTTGTGCACTTAAAATTAAGAAGGCCTTCAGAAAACAATTTGAAAGAGGTAGCTCAAATGGCAACCCACTCCAGTGTTCTTGCCTAGAGAATCCCAGGGATGGGGGAGGCTGGTGGGCTGCCTTCTATGGGGTCGCACAGAGTTGGACACGACTGAAGTGACTTAGCAGCAGCAGCTCAACAGTTGGAGACTTGCCATGTTCTGGTGGTGTGCTTTCACCCAAAAATATATTTGGAACATTGAATTAAAATTTTCCATTTTATAATTGCTTTGACTTGCCTTGATATTAAAACAATTAAAATTAATTTTAATAGCTATATATTGTGTTTCCCTAGATAAGAAACAGGAGGAGGGGAGATTTGATGAAGCAGTCAAAAGATACAAACTTCCACTTTTAAAATAAATAAATACAAGGGATGTAATGTACAACACGATAAGTATAATTAACACTTGTCAGGCATATCCCCTGGAGAAGGAAATGGAAAGCCACCCCAGTATTCTTGCCTGGAGAATCCCATGGATGGAGGAGCCTGATGGACTACAGTCCATGGGGTTGCAAACAGCCAGACACTGCTTAGTGACTAAACAGCAAATGTTATGTATGAAAGATAAAAGAACAAATCCTAAGAGTTTTCATCACAAGGAAAATTATTTTTCCTTTTTCTTTAATGTTGTATATATGAATGAATGAATACAAGGTTACCTCTACTAAGTTCTCATTCCAGAAACAAATATTGGGGTAAATGAGTCGTTTATAGACTAAATTCTTAAAGAAAGTACAGCTGTTAGTCACTGCCTTTCACAAGGTTCAGTGGCATGGCAACTTCTTTGCTAAAAGTTTACATGTTTTTTTGAAGTGCTTGATCAGTTGAAAACACTTTTCATAAACTTTGGTGTTTCTGAAATAAATTTCTATAGCAACCATAGTTTTCACATTTAAGAATTGAATTTTAAATTGAATCTTTTTGAGAGCCATATATTAAGACATGATTTCTTTGAGTAAAGAAGCATTAATTTACAAGCATCTAATCACTCTATGGTCTTATCTGAGTTTCTAATAATTTACAATACCAATGGAACTACTGTCCTTTGTTTAATTCACTGATAAATTTTTTAAACTTACTTTTTGAACAACCATAGTTTTGTGTTTGTGTGTGAGAAAATTATATAGATTATTTAAGATTAGAAAGTAAGATAATATGAAAATGACAGTATAGAATAGGATAGTATATGGTTCCTTATAAAGAATGAAATAACATAAGCCAAATATTATTTCTAAAATTCTGCATTTATCCTTGAAAAATATAAATCTGAAAATAAGGTTTACCCTGATATTTCATTGAAAATTCAATTGACTGTGATATCCATGCACTGACTTCAGTCTAATTATTTAATTTTATTATGATTTTGTTTTTTTAGTCTAACTTCAAAGTTTAAGACTGAGTGAATATGCATGCATATTAAAACTTGGCAGAAATAAATACTAGATATTTCTAAATTTAATCTTATTTTCTTCGAAGTTATTTAAAAACAGGCTTAATTCCTCATGTGAAATAGAACAGAATTTTTTTTTTGATTATGTAGCAACTTTTTCAGATCACTTGAGAATCGTTACTATACTATAAAAGGTAATTTATCATTTTCATACTCAAAAAGCATATATTAAGCAACTAATTGTGCATAACTGGGCTAAGTGAGTCCAAATTTCATAAATGTAATTTATGAAATTACATACATACAGGAAGCTAAAAGAATTAGATTAAAAATTAAATATATTGATATCAGAAAAGTATTTATCATGCAATGATCAGAGGTATAATCTATTAAGTTTTTCAGATGCTAAGTAAGAGGGCCAGAGATCCTGGAAGCGTACACTATGGGATGAGAATCAGATAGTAATCATAGGTGTTTTTTTCCTTTGATGGAACAGTATTTATAGACATGATGGAGTGGACCTGGCCTTCCTTTTCTGCTTTAGTTACAGTGGTAATATAAATTTACCAAATAGACAATTATCAGAAATTGTTCAAATACTTTACCAAATGAGTTTCATATTTCAGTAGGCTTTTTTTTTTTTTTTGGTACTTTCCTAACTATACAGTGCTTTTTTACTGCCTATAAATTAATTTTTATATCCTAACATTTATTTGTACTTATCTGAATATTGAAGCATATTTCCCATCTCTGCTCCATGTAGTCTTAAAATTGATATTGGTATAAGTTGCTATGCATTATTAAAATCTTTCAGTTTATTTTATATCAAAATTCCATTTTACCCATATAAAGGTTTTTAATAAAAGTGAGTAATATTACCTGCAGTCTTATCTTTGATCTGGATTTCAGTTCTTGAAAGCATCAGAGGTCTATTATATGAAATGAAAAGAATCAAAGTTCAGGTCCATGACTAAGTCTATGTGAGTAATGCTTTGACCATTCCAGATACACATATTTTTCTGTTTAAGCTAATCCACAACCCCTCACACATGCCATTGTCAGCATCATCAACCAGTATTTAAGAAGGCAGAAATGTAAAGCACTGTGCAAAACAATAATAAGTCAGGGTAGCATATAATATCTTATAGAAGGCATTTACAGTTTTATATATGCATTTCCCTTGTGGTTTCAGAGTTTTATAAAAATGAAAGAATGAGTCATGAAGAGAAAGCATAAAAATCGTGGCAGACACAATTGTTTGACTACCACAAAACCGCCTTTTTTTTCTTACCAATATAAAAGACAATTTGTTCAGGCAGTAATGTGCCCATCCCCAAGGGAATATATATATATTTTTGCCTAAACTATTTCTTTCAGTGAAACTTCTGAGAGAGTTTTAATTGAACATGACTTTCATGGGTATTATTTTTGGACCCCACAATTCAAGTTCAACGTTATATCCCAGACACAGTGACAATTAAAAAAATAATAGTGCTCTCAAAGTTTTCCAAATAGCACTTAGGGAGTAGTATCAATCCTAGTTGAGAAATACTCATGTAAATTAATCATGGTAATCCTGTCCCCCTTTGCCAGTTTTTGGTCTAAAAGCAGCCAAATGACCTAGTTCTCACTGATACTATGTCAAAGTAATTTTAATGAATTGCCTCAGGGAAATTTTTTGCTTCCTGGTAAAAGATATAGAGTTAGGAAAAGACCTTTGCCTTGTCCCTTCTATCCTTCCAGCTTTGGCTACTATTAGGAAAGGATGGGATACCTGGAATATTAAACCAATGGTTTTATTATTCTGAAGCAAAAAGCCTCACTTAAGCTTTCATTCTGAGAATGGTGAAACAGAAGGATGAACATTTCTAAGCCCTAGAATACATTATTGAATTGATGAACCATACTGAGAAGATGTGTAAAGGCGTTTATTACTTAAGACTTAGTCAAATCATCTGTTATCACAAATTAACATACTTTAAAAGATCTGCCCAAAGCATTTGTTATATTGTATCTTTTCTTACATAACTTATGTGTATATTGTTTTACAGATATAGTGACCCCAAGAAAAGAAATGTAGAAAGGAGGGGATAGAGCTGATTGATATTGTTATATGGCAGGAACCAACATAACATTGTAAAGCAATTATCTTCCAATAAAAATAAAATAAAATAAAACTATTCATTTTAATGTTTTATGAGCACAATATTTTTATATACAGTGAGTATACCTTAAAGGGCACACTAGAGGATGTTTCAGCACACATTCAGTCTAATTCCCATCATTTGCTTCATTTTTTATTATAACAACATCTTCAATTGGCACAGCTTCTGTCTGAACACTTCCGTGATGTAGAAGCTAATAACCTCCAAGGCATCCCATTCCATTTTTGGACAGCTGTCATCATTGGAAAATGTGCCTCAGTCCATTCCAAATGTGGCTCCCTATTGTTTCCCCTACATTAGTTCTGTGCTCAATGCCTTATAGGAAAGAAAAAAAAAATCTAATCTCTCATTTCCTGCTAACAGGTTCTAATTAGGCAAGGTTAACAATAGGAAGACAAGGATAACCTGTGGGATAAAACTGAAATATGAGATGTCAGAGAATTCCAACCTGGCGTATATAGGCCTTGCTAAATGGCCTTGTACATCTCCTGCTAACCCTATTTGGCTTTCAACTCACCATCCATTCATTGCCGTTTTATTGTCATTAAACCTGCTATCTTCAAGCTCTAAAAATGAGCAACACACTGCATATGTTCATAACTCTTTTACTAGGGACCCAAAAAGTGGCAGGAGTCCATTCTTCTGTTTGTGCCAAAGTGCAGTTTGTCGATTGAAAGATGTTAGTTGATGCAGTGGGAATGGGCTGGGAAATCTCATTTGGCAAGCCAACATAGCTCTTACACAGTTATTTCAAATTTTTAAAATAGACTGTGGCCAACTTTCAACTCAGAGGTGACCTAGATCAGGTTATTTAATGCTTATAAAGTAGTGACTAAATCTATAATCAAACAAATCCTAAATCCTGAGAAATATCCATGTGATTTTCAAGTAAAAGGGATTTGTTAGGCTTTCTTTTGTTTCTAACAGCAGAATATTATTCGAAATCCCAGAGAGATATATTAACTCTTGTCAGTTTGGGGAAAAAATATGTCTTAAGTTGTACCATGTTTAAATTTTTGAAAAGATGTAGTTTGAGGAAAATCACTAGTAGAAACAAATTTATTAAAACACTTTTTTCCATTTCTGAAACAACTCTGTTTTCAATGACAGAGGCAGCTAACTCTGATGAGTTTAAAATTTAAAATAGAGTATATTTTTACTTTGAAGTAATTAAAGTAGCTATTCTAGGATAAGAAAATAACTCAAAATCATTAGAAGATTATTATATATGATACAAGCTGTCTGTTTCTCCTGGAAAGAAGGTTAACCTGTTAGTAGTAGAAGGAAGCTTTTTTTGTTCATAATGTCTGCAAGTTGGGGTGTGGGGAGTGGGAAAGAGGAGTGGAAGATGGGAGTAAATTACTGATTTGCTCATTACCAAGGTAATGTAAATATTATCTCTTATATTGATTTGTCATTTCAATTAAAGATGTACCACTACATATGAAATAAATATGTGGTAATAAATATCACCCTCAGTATGAGGATGAAAGTGTTACTCACTCAGAGATGTCTGACTCTCACTCTTTGCCACGCCATGGTCTGTGACCCTCCAGGCTCCTCTCTCCATGGAATTCTCCAAGCAAGAATACTGGAGTAGGTGGCCGTTCCCTTCTCCAGGGGCTCTTCTAGACCCAGGGATCGAACTTGGGTCTCCCACATTGCAGGCAGATTTTTTAAACCATCTGAGCCACCAGGGAATCCCTAACCCTCAGTAGGGTCAGAAGAGATCATGTAAAGCAATACAAAGATCTAGAAGTCAATGCTAGACTTAATCAAGGCAATAATCAGGAGTCCAATGGTCAGATACAGAGCAAGTAAATTTAATTGCTGTAACTTTTCTAATACACTAGAAGTTTGTGCAAATAGTATCTGTCTTATTCAATACTTCACACATATTATGAGAATTGTTTCCCTTAAAAAAAAAAAACACTCTGTCTACTGAATGAAGAAAGTAAGGAATGAGTAAGAAAAATGTGCATAATTTGGACTTTAGGTTAGCAGTAAGAATTTCTGCCTCTGTATAATAGCTGAGTAGCTTCCATTTGACCAGTTGTTCTACAGATAACTATTGTAAACTCTGGATAAAATATTAAAACAAAATCTTAACATTACTCAAAAGACTTGAGAGCTACTGAAAGGAGACAGATATTTGGGAGGGTTGATACCTGGAGGAAGAGAACAGCACTGGACAAGTTGCCATTTTTACAGTTTTTGCTTGTGATCACTCCCGAAGCTGTGGCATCATAAGTACCTAAAAAATCCTGTCTTACTAGTATGCAGTGGGAAGGATTGGGGGCGGGAGAAGAAGGGGACAATAGAGAATGAGATGGCTGGATGGCATCACCGACTTGATGGACATGAATTTGAGTGAACTCCGGGAGTTGGTGATGGACAGGGAGGCCTGGCGTGCTGTGATTCATGGGATCGCAAAAAGTCGGACACGACTGAGCGACTGAACTGAATTGAACTGAACTAGTATGCAGAACCAGAAGATATGTTTGAAGCAACAACAACTGGAAAATGAAGGGTGAGAAATGCCATAAAGGAGAGAGAACAGATGGGAAGCCCTAAATTATGTGTGTAAACTCTATCCTAATCGCTGGTTGATTCTGGAACTGTATTTATGAGGACATATTCTAACAACCATGCTAAGGCAAAATGAACTATTTTGAGATCTCAGTGATTCCCACCAAAAAAGAGAAGGTTTGCAGTTCAAATTCAATCATTTTATCTATTTCAAATAATAATAATCAGCATGTTCAATGAACAAAACAAAATGTAGTCTTACTGTTTATCATTTGCACTGTTTGGGATGCAATCCAAAATTATGTGCCATGCAAAAGTATAGGAAAATGTAGCTCAAAAAATAAAAAATTCAGTTAATGGAGGCAATCTAAAATGACCCAGATTTTGGAATTAACAGATAAGCAAAATGAGATATTCTTATAATTATGTTCAAGTAGGTAAAAAACCCAGTAGAAATTATAGATAGAAAGGAAAAAACAGTCAGTTCAGTCGCTCAGTCATGTCCAACCCTTTGAGACCCCATGGACTGCAACACACCAGGCCTCTCTGTCCATCACCAACACCGGGAGTTTACTCAAACTCATGTCCATTGAGTCAGTAATGCTATCCAACCATCTCATCCTCTGTTGTCCCCTTCTCCTCCTGCCTTCAACCTTTCCCAGCATCAGGGTCTTTTCCAATGAGTCAGTTCTTCACATCAGGTGGCCAAAGTATTGGAGCCTCAACTTAAGCATAGTCCTTCCAATGAATGTTTCCTTTAGGATGGACAGGTTTGATCTCCTTGCAGTCCAAAGGCATCTCAAGAGTCTTCTCCAACACCAGAGTTCAAAAGCATCAATTCTTCAACGCTCAGCTTTCTCTGGAGTCCAATTCTCACATCCATACATGATGACTGGAAAAACCACAGCCTTGCCTAGACAGACCTTTGTTAGCAAAGTAATGTCTCTGCTTTTTAATATACCATCTAGGTTGGTCATAACATTTCTTCCAAGGAGTAAGCATCTTTTAATTTCATGGTTACAGTCACCATCTACAGTGATTTTGGAACCTAAAAAAATAACACCTCTCATAGTTTCCATTGTTTCCCCCATATATTTGCCATGTAGTGATGGGACCAGGTGCCATAATCTTGGTTTTCTGAATGTTGAGTTTTAAGTAACCTTTTTCACTCTCTTCTTTTACTTTCATCAAGAGGCTCTTTAGTTCTTCTTCACTTTCTGCCATAAGGGTGGTGTCATCTGCATATCTGAGGTTATTGATATTTCTCCTGGCAATCTTGATTCCAGCTTGTGCTTCCTCCAGCCCAGCATTTCACATTGATGTACTCTGCATGTAAGCAGGGTGACAGTATGCAGCCTTGATGCACTCCTTTCCCAATTTGGAACCAGTCTGCTGTCCCATGTCCAATTCTAACTGTCGCTTCCTAACCTGCATGCAGATTTTTCATAAGGCAGGTCACGTGGCCTGGTATTCCCATCTGTATGAATTTTGAAATTTACTGGGTGGATTTAACAGGAGATTCAAAATGACAGAAGAGTTAGTGAACTTGAAAATAGTTCAAAAAATGTTGTTCCAAGCTACAGAATAGAAAAAAGATAAATTTTTAAAAGGACAGTTACCTCAGAACCTTGAATCTTGGGAGGAAAGGGGAAAGAACAGAAGAGAGAAATAAGTGAAAAAATAATGGCAAAAAAACTCTCAAATGAAGCAAAAAACATAAATTTAAATACTCAAGATCATCAACAAACTCCTAGCAGAAAAAAAAAAAAAAAAACAATCCTTGGCACATTGTAGTCAAAGTATGTCCCCCCAAAATAGAAAACCTTAGAACACTGGAGAAAATATACTGGGCTATAAAACAAGTGTCAGTAAATTTAGGTGGATTGAAGTGGTGTAGCAGGTACTCTCTGACTAAATTGGGACTAAATTAGAAATCACTAACAATCAGATATTCAGAAGAAAATTATTATGTGGAAATCATACAAGATGCTTTAAGTAATTCAGAGAAGTATTGAGGGAATTGCAGAATATTTGCAAATGAATACAGACATACCTTGGAGATATTACAGGTTTGGTTTCAGAACACTGAAGTTAATATCACAATAAAATGAGTCACAGGAATTTTTTGGTTTTCCAAAGCATACAAAAGATTCTTTTTGCTATACTGTAGTATATCAAATGTGTAGTAGCATTATGTCTAAAAAAAAAATTTGTGGTGGTGGTGCTTACTTGCTCAGTCATATTCAACTCTTTGCAACCTCATAGACTGTAGCCTGCCACTTTCTTCTGTCCATGGGATTATTTCAGTAAAAATACTGGGATTGGTTGCCATTTCCTTCTCCAGGGAACATGTCTTAATTAAAAAAATATATTATTACTAAAAATTGCTAACCATCAAGTCATAATTTGCTGGTGGGAGATACTGCCTTGATGTTGATGGTTGCTGACTGATCAGGGTGGTGGTTGCTGCTGGTTGAGGTGGCTGTCGTAATTTCTTAAAACAAAAATGAAGTTTCCTATATTAATTGCCTTTTTCCTTTCATGAGCAATTTCTCTAGGATATGCAATGCTGCTGCTGCTGCTAAGTCATTTCAGTCGTATCCAACTCTGCGCGACCCCATAGACGGCAGCCCACCAGGCTCCTCCATCCCTGGGATTCTCCAGGCAAGAACACTGGAGTGGGTTGCCATTTCCTTCTCCAATGCATGAAAGTGAAAAGTGAAAGTCAAGTGGCTCAGTCGTGTCCGACTCTTCATGACCCCATGGACTGCAGCCCACCAGGCTCCTCCATCCATGGGATTTTCCAGGCAAGAGTACTGGAGTTGGACTAGTGGTAGCATTTTGCCCATAGTAGAACTTCTTTTAGAATTAGGGTCAATCCTCTCAAACCCTGACACTGCTTTAGTAAGTAAGTTTATGTAATACTCTAAATCCTTTGTTGTCATTCAACAGTCTTCACAACACACAACATCTTCACCAGGAGTAGATTCCATCTCAAGAAACCATTTTCTTTGCTCATCTGTAAGAAGCAACTCCTCACCCATAAAACTTTTATCATAAGATTGCAGCAATTTGGTCTCACCCTCGGGCTCCACTTCCAGTTCTAGTTCTCTTGCTTTTTCTACCACATCTGCCGCTACTTCTTCCACTGAAATTTTGAACTCCCAGGTGTTATCCATGAGGGGTGGAATCAACTTCGTCCAAATTTCTGTAAATGTTGATATTTTTTAACTCTTCCCATGAAACAGTAACATTCTTAATGGCAACTCGATGGTGAATCCTCTTCAGAAAATTTTCAATTTACTTTTCCCATATCCATCAGAGGATTCACTATATATGGCAGCTGTATCCTTATGGGATATATTTCTTAACTAATGAGACTTCAAAGTTGAAACTACCCTTGACCCATGGGCTACAGAATAGATATTGTGTGAACAGTCATGAAAACAACACTAATCTTGTTGTACATCTCCATCAGAACTCTCAGGTGACCAGGTATGTTGGTCAATGAGCAAAAATATTTTTAAAGGAGCTTTATTCTTCTGAGAAGTAGGTCTCAACAGTAGGCATCAGATATTCAGTAAATCATATAATAAACAGATGTTCTGTCATCCATGTTTTGCTGTTCCATTTATGTAGCACAGGCAGAGAAGATTTAGCGTAATTCTTAAGGGTCCTAGGATTTTCAGAATAGTGAATGAGTATTAACCTCAACTTAAAGTCACTTGCTGCATTAGCTCCTAATAAGAGATTCAGGCTGTCCTTGAAAGCTTTGAAGCCAGACATTGACTTCTCCTCTCTAGCTGTGAAAGTTCTAGATGGGCATCTTCTTCCAATATAAGGCTGACTTGTCTACACTGAAAATCTGTTGTTTAGTGCAGCCACCTTCATTAATTATCTTGATTTTCTTCATAATTTGCTGCAGATTCTACAACATTACATCAACACTTGCTGCTTCACCTTGTACTTTTATGTTTTAAAGACAGCTTCTTTCCTAAAACCTTATGAACTAACTTCTACTAACTCTTCAGCAGCTTCCTTACCTTTCTCAGCTTTCATAGAACTGAAGAGAATTAGGGCCTTGCTCTTGATTAGGCTTTGGCTTAAGAGAATGTTGTGACTAATTTGATTTTCTATCTAAATAACTAAAACTTTCTCCATATCAACAATAATTCTGTTTCACTTTCTGATCATTTGTGTATTCACTGGAGTAGCACTTTTAATTTCCTTCAAGAACTTTTTCTTCATTCACAACTTGGCTAACTGCTTGGGCAGGAGGCCTGGATTTAACTTTTCTTGGATTTTGACTTGGTTTTCTCATTAAGCTTAGTCATTTCTAGCCTTTGATTTGAAATGAGAGACATAGGACTGTTCATTTCACTTGAGCACTTAGGACAGTTAACAATACTATATTACCCTCTAAGTCAAATAATGTTGTGTCTCAGGGAATAATAAAGTCAAAGGAGAGGAAGAAAGATAGGGAAATGGTCAGTCAGTGGAGAAGTCAGAACACACACATTTATTAAGTTTTCTGTGTTATATGGGCACAATTTGTGACACCCCAAAACAATTACAATAGCAACATGGAAGATGGTGTGTGGTGCATGCCCATTCATTTAAGCTGTGTCTTATCACTGACTGCAAATCATCATAATAAGTAGAATAATTCAAAAGTTTGAAAATTGGGAGAATTACCAAATTGTGACACAGACACACAAAATGAGCAAATGATCTTTCAAAAATGTCGCAACAGACTGGTCAACACAGCAGGAAGACAGGTGATAAAGTGAAGTGCAATAAAACAAGGTATGCTTGCAATTAAAACACATCAAGCAAGAATTTGTGAAATATAACTAAATGGCTTAGAGGGAAATGTAAAGTTTTTAATTGGCTGTAGTATAAAAGAAGAAATGTCTAAATCAATAATTTAAATTTGAGCTAGAAAAAGATGATCAAATTAAAACCGATGCAAGTACAAATAAGGAACAATAAAGAAAAGAGCAGAAATCAATGAAATAGAAACTAGAAGCACAGTACAGTATATTTACAGAGCCAAAGCTAGTCATTTGAAAAGGTCAGCAAAGTTGATATACCTCTCACAAGGCAGAGAATAAGAGAGTGAAAACAAGATGAAGGAGAGAAAACAAATCAAGAATATTAGGCATAAATATCACTACTGACCTAATAAGCACAGAGATGATAAAAATGGGATATTATGAGCAACTTTACACCAACTACATTCAACAATTTGGATGAAATGAGCAATTTCTGGTAAATTAGGCAGTTAACAGGGTATTAGATATGCAAATATCATAGAATGAGGACAAAGCCGACGATTAAATGACCAGGAATGAGAAAAACAGAAAAGAGGGAAAAAAAGAAACAAAGATCTCAGCATCTAAACTGAGAGCTTGAGAAAAAGCTAAAGTATTACTAGCTATTTTCTGCACTGGAGAAAATTAATTTTTAATTCTTGATGATAAAATCTACTGGTATAAACAAGCTGCCTTGAAAACTCTTGGAAAGTAAAGAGTTCCTGTCACCCTCAAGTATGATACTGTCCTTTAGTTAAGTAGAAATTTTGATTATAAGGTCAGAGCTGATTTGACTGAAACTTCAATGAGTTAAAGATGAAAAACTTTCAAAAATAAAACTTCCTCAAAAAAAGTTTTTTTTTTCACTATTAAGAAGCCATGCAAATAGTACTTCACTACATATAATGACCAGTTCTACAAAGTTCTGCATTTATTTCTTTATATGTGATCTGTTATTTTCTGTAATTTTTTAGTCTTTATATTTTATCAAATTGTCAATTTGATAAATTATCAATTATCAAAGTATAATTGATTTGCAACGTTGTCTTAGTTTCAGGTATACAGCAAAGTGACTCCGTTATACGTACATATTTATTTTTTCATTTATTGTCTCATAGGTTATTGCAGAATATTGAGTAGAGTTCTCTGTGCTATACAGGAGATACTTGTTGTTACTTATTTTATATATAGCCGTGTGTATATGTTGATCCCAAATGTCTAATGTATCCCTCCTCCCTTCCCCTTTGGTAACCATAAATTTATTTTCTATTTATGTGGGTCTGTTTCTGTTTTGTACACAGGTTCATTTGTATCATTTTATTAGATTCCATATATAGGCAATATCACATGTTTGTCTTTTTCTGGCTTACTTCACTTAATGTGATAATTTCTGGGTCTATCCATGTTGCTGCCCATGGCTTTATTTCATTTTTTTTTATGACAACAGTAAAAGCCATACACTATTACATTGTGACTAATGAAATAGCTGTACACTATTTCATTGTGTATAGTTACCACATCTTCTTTATCTACTTACTTATCTGTTAATGGACATTTAGTTTCATTCCACATCTTGAATATTGTAAATAGTGCTGCAGTGAACATTGGGGTGCATGTATCTTTTTGGTCTATGGTTTTCTCCTGATACATGCCTAGGAGTGCTATTGTAGGGTAATATGTAGCTCTCTTTTCAGTTTTCTAAGGAGTCTCCATACTGCTTTCCATAGTGGATGCACCAATTTACATTCCCACCAACAGTGTAGAATGGTTCTTTTTCCTCCACACCATCTGCAGTATTTATTATTTGTTGACTTTTTAATGAAGGCCATTCTGACTGTTGTGAGGTGAGACCTCATTGTATATAGTTTCGATTTGCATAACTCTAATGATTAGTGGTTTGCCATTTCCTTCTCCAGTGGACCATATTCGGCTGTGGTCCATGTGATCAGATCAACTAGTTTCCTGTGATTATGATTTCAGTGTGTCTGCCCTCTGATGCCCCCTCGCAATACCTATCATCTTATTTGGGTTTCTCTTACCTTGGGCGTGGGATATCTCTTCACAGCTGCTCCAGCAAAGTGCAGCTGCTACACCTTACCTTGGACGAGGGGTATCTCCTCAAGGCTACCCCTCCTGACCTTGAACAAGGAGTAACTCCTCTCGGCCCTCCTGCGCCCGCGTAGCCACCGCCTATTGGACATGGGGTAGCTCCTCTCGGCCGCGCTTCTTTGCGTGGTAGGTTAGGCCAGTGCCAGCGTCTCTCGCGTCTGCGCCGCTGGGGCCACTGGAGAAGGGAATGGCAAACCACTTCAGTATACTTGCCTTGAGAACCCCATGAACAGTATCAAAGGGCAAAATGATAGGATACTGAATGAGGAATTCCCCAGGGCGGTAGGTGCCCAGTATGCTACTGGAGATCAGTGGAGAAATAACTCTAGAAAGAATGAAGGGATGGAGCCAAAGCAAAACCAATACCCAGTTGTGGATGTGACCAGTGATAGAAGCAAGGTCCGATGCTTTAAGAGCAATATTGCATAGGAACCTGGAATGTAAGGTCCATGAATCAAGACAAATTGGAAGTGGTCAAACAGGAGATGGCAAGAGTGAACGTAGATATTCTAGGAATCAGTGAACTAAAATGGACTGGAATGGGTGAATTTAACTCAGATGACCATTATATTTACTACTGTGGGCAGGAATCCCTTAGAAGAAATGGAGTAGCCATCATGGTCAACAAAAGAGTCCGAAATGCAGTACTTGGATGCAATCTCAAAAATGACAGAATGATCTCTGTTCGTTTCCAAGGCAAATCATTCAATATTACAGTAATCCAGGCCAATGCCCCAACCAGTAATGCTGAAGAAGCCAAACTTGAGTGGTTCTATGAAGACCTACAAGACCTTTTAGAACTAACACCCAAAAAAGATGTCCTTTTCATTATAGGGGACTGGAATGCGAAAGTAGGAAGTCAAGAAACACCTGGAGTAACAGGCAAATTTGGCCTTGGAGCACGGAATGAGGCAGGGCAAAGGCTGACAGAGTTTTATCAAGAGAACGCACTGGTCATAGCAAACACCTGCTTCCAACAACACAAGAGAAGACTCTACACATGGACATCATCAGATGGTCAACACCAAAATCAGATTGATTATATTCTTTGAGCCAAAGATGGAGAAGCTGTATACCGTTAGCAAAAACAAAACCAGGAGCTGACTGTGGCTCAGATCATGAACTCCTTATTGCCAAATTCAGACTTAAATTGAAGAAAGTAGGGAAAACCACTAGACTATTCAGATATGATCTAAATCAAATCCCTTACAATTATACAGTGGAAGTGAGAAATAGATTTAAGGGACTAGATCTGATAGAGTGCCTGATGAACTCTGGACGGAGGTTCGTGACATTGTACAGGAGACAGGGACCAAGACCATCCCCGTGGAAAAGAAATGCAAAAAAGCAAAATGGCTGTCTGAGGAGGCCTTACAAATAGCTCTAAAAGAAGAGAAGCGAAAAGCAAAGAAGAAAAGGAAAGATATAAGCATCTGAATGCAGAGTTCCAAAGAATAGCAAGGAGAGATAAGAAAGCCTTTCTAGCGATCAAAGCAAAGAAATAGAGGAAAACAACAGAATAGGAAAGACAATAGATCTCTTCCAGAAAATTAGAGATTCCAAGGGAACATTTCATGCAAAATGGGCTCAATAAAGGACAGAAATGGTATGGACCTAACAGAAGCAGAATATATTAAGAAGAGGTGGCAAGAATACACAGAAGAACTGTACAAAACAATCTTCACGACCAAGATAATCATGATAACGTGATCACCGACGTAGAGCCAGACATAAGTGGGCCTTAGAAAGAAAGCATCACTACGAACAAAGCTAGGGGAGGTAATGGAATTCCAGTTGAGCTATTTCAAAACTTGAAAGATGATGCTGTGAAAGTGTTGCACTCAATATGCCAGCAAATTTGGAAAACTCAGCAGTGGCCACAGGACTGGAAAAGGTCAGTCTTCATTCCAATCCCAAAGAAAGGCAATGCCAAAGAATGCTCAAGCTACCGCACAATTGCACTCATCTCTCACGCTACTAAAATCATGCTCAAAATTCTCCAAGCCAGGCTTCAACAATATGTAAACCGTGAACTCCCAGATGTTCAAGCAGGTTTTAGAAAAGGCAGAGGCACCAGAGATCAAATTGCCAACATCCGCTGGATCATGGAGAAAGCAAGAGAGTTCCAGAAAAACATCTATTTCTGCTTCATTGACTATGCCAAAGCCTTTGACTGTGTGGATCACAATAAACTGTGGAAAATTCTGAAAGAGATAGGAATCCCAGACCACCTGACCTGCCTCTTGAGAAACCTGTATGCAGGTCAGGAAGCAACAGTCAGAACTGGACATGGAACAACAGACTGGTTCCAAACAGGAAAGGGAGTACGACAAGGCTCTATATTGTCACCTTGCTTATTTAACTTATATGCAGAGTGCATCATGAGGAACGCTGGGCTGGAAGAAGCACAAGCTGGAATCAAGATTGCCGGGAGAAATATCAATAACCTCAGATATGCAGATGACACCACCCTTTTGGCAGAAAGTGAAGAAGAACTTAAAAGCCTCTTGATGAAAGTGAAAGAGGAGAGTGAAAAGTTGGCTTGAAGCTCAATATTCAGAAAACAAAGATCATGGCATCTGGTCCCATCACTTCATGGGAAATAAATGGGAAAGAGTGGAAACAGTTTCAGACTTTATTTTATGGGGCTCCAAAATCACCACAGATGCTGATTGCAGCCATGAAATTAAAAGACGCTTACTCCTTGGAAGGAAAGTTATGACCAACCTAGATAGTATATTAAAAAGCAGAGACATTACTTTGCCAACCAAGGTCTGTCTAGTCAAGGGTATTGTTTTTCCAGTGGTCATGTATGGATGTGAGAGTTGGACTGTGAAGAAAGCTGATCGCTGAAGAATTGATGCTTTTGAACTGTGGTGTTGGAGAAGACTCTTGAGAGTCCCTTGGACTGCAAGGAGATCCAACCATTCCATTCTAAAGGAGATCAATCCTGGGTGTTCATTGGAGGGACTGATGCTAAAGCTGAAACTGCAATACTTTGGCCACCTCATGGGATGAGTTGACTCACTGGAAAAGAGTCTGATGCTGGGAGGGATTGGGGGTTGAGGAGACGGGGACGACAGAGAATAAGATGGCTGGATGGCATCACCTACTCAATGGACATGAGTTTGAGTGAACTCTGGGAGTTGGTGATGGACAGGGAGGCCTGGTGTGCTGTGGTTCATGGGGTTGCAAAGAGTCGGACACGACTGAGCGACTGAACTGAATTGAATGATTAGTGACAGTAAGCATCTTTTCATGTGCCTTTTAACCAACTGTATATGACTTCTTTAGAGAAATATCTTTTTAGAACTTATGCCCAATTTTCTTGCCCCCTGGATTCTTTGTTTTTATATTGAGCTATATGAACTGTTTGCATATTTTGGAGATTAATCCCTTGTTGGTCACATCATTTGCAAATATTTCCACTCATTGAAGTTCTTTTATTAGTTTTCTAGGTTGTTTAACAAATCACCTCAGATGTAGCAGCTTAAAACAAAACCCACTTATTTTCTTAACATTTCTATGAGTCAGAAGTCCACACACAACTCAGCTGTGTCCTCTCCTTACTGTCTCACAAGATTGAAGTCAAGGTGTTGGCTGAGCTGTGTTCCTTTTCAGAGTCTTCTTCCAAACTCACATCATTGTTGGCAAATTTCATTTCCTTGTAGTTGTAGGACTAAGGTTTTCACTTCTCTGAGGGTCTGCTCTCTAACACCCACTACAGCTGGTTAATGTAACTTGAGAAAACATTTATGTAAAGATATAGATTAGAGGAATCAGATATATAGGGCAAAATCTCAGATAGTATAATGTATGGTATAAGAAGAAAAGTAAATAAGCAAGCAATAACATTTAATTTACTTGTCACTCTTTGTTGTTCAGTAACTCAGTTGTGTATGACTCTTTGTAACCCCATGGACTACACACATCAGGTTTCCCTGTCCTTCACTGTCTCCCGGAGTTTGCTCAAACTCATGTCCATTGACTCAATGATGCAATCCAACAGTCTCATCCTTTATTGCCCCCTTCTCCTCCTGCTCTCAATCTTTCCCAGCATCAGGGTCTTTTCCAGTGAGTCAGCTCTTCACATCAGGTGGTCAAAGTATTAGAGCTGCAGCTTTAGCATCAGTCCTTCCCATGAATATTCAGGGTTGATTTCCTGTCGGATTGGACTCATTTGATTTCCATGTTGTCCAAGGGACTCTCAAGAGTCTTCTCCAACCACACAGTTCGGAAGCATTAATTCTTCAATGCTCAGCCTTCTTTATGGTCCAACTTTCACATCCGTATATAACTACTGGAAAAACGATAGCTTTGACTATATAGTCTTTTGTCAGCAAAATGATATCTCTTTTTTAATACACTGTCTAGGTTCATCATAGCTTTTCTTCCAAGGAGCAAGCGTCTTTTTATTTCATGGCTGAAGTCACCATCCTCAGTTATTTTGGAGCCCAAAAACAAAGTCTGTCACTGTTTCCATTTTTCCCTATTTTCCATGAAAAGATGAAACTGGATGCCATGATCTTAGTTTTTTGATTGTAGAGTGTTAAGCCAACCTTTTCACTCTCCTCTTTCACCCTCATCAAGAGGCTCTTTAGTTTCTCTTTGCTTTTTGCCATTAGGGTGGTGTCATCTGCATATATGAGGTTATTGATATTTCTCCTGGCAGTCTTGATTACAGCTTGTGATTCATCCAGCCCAACATTTTGCATGATTAATTCTGCATATAAGTTAAATAAGCAGTGTGACAATATGCAGCCGTGATGTACTCCTTTTCCAATTTTCCAGTCCATTCATTTTTCCATGTCTGCTTCTAACTGTTGCTTCTTGACCTGCATACAGATTTCTCAGGAGACAGATAAGGTGGTCTGTATTCCCATCTCTTTAAGAATTTTCCACAGTTTGTTGTGATCCATAAAAAGGGTTTAGCACAGTCAGTGAAGAGGAACTCAAAAGCCTCTTGATGAAAGTGAAAGAGGAGAGTGACAAGGTTGGCTTGAAGCTCAACATTCAGAAAACAAAGATCATGGCATCTGGTCCCATCACTTCATGGGAAATAGATGGAAAAACAGTGGAAACAGTGTCAGACTTTATTTTTGGGGGCTCCAAAATCACTGCAGATGCTGATTGCAGCCATGAAATTAAAAGACGCTTGCTCCTTGGAAGGAAAGTTATGACCAACCTTGATAGTATATTAAAAAGCAGAGACATTACTTTGCCAACCAAGGTCCGTCTAGTCAAGGCAATGGTTTTTCCCGTGGTCATGTATGGATGTGAGAGTTGGACTGTGAAGAAAGCTGATCGCCTAAGAATCGATGCTTTTGAACTGTGGTGTTGGAGAAGACTCTTGAGAGTCCCTTATACTGCAAGGAGATCCAACCAGTCCATTCTAAAGGAGATCAATCCTGGATGTTCATTGGAGGGACTGATGCTGAAGCTGAAACTGCAATACTTTGGCCACCTCATGCGACGAGTTGACTCACTGGAAAAGACTCTGATGCTGGGAAAGGTTGGGGGCGGGAGGAGAAGGGGACGGCGGAGAATGAGATGGCTGGATGGCATCACCGACTGGATGGACATGAGTTTGAGTGTACTCCGGGAGTTGGTGATGGACAGGGGGGCCTGGCGTGCTGTGATTCATGGGTTCGCGGAGAGTCGGACACGACTGAGCGACTGAACTGAACTGAACTGACAGTCAGTGAAGCAGAAGTAGATGTTTTTTCTGGAGTTCTCTTGCTTTTTCTGTGATTCAAGGGATGTTAGCAATTTGATCTCTGGTTCCTCTGCCTTTTCTGAATCCAGCTTGTACATCTGAAAGTTGTCAGTTCACATACTATTGAAGCCTAACCTTGAAGGATTTTGAACATTACTTTGCTAGCGTGTGAAATGAGCACAACTGTGTGAGCATTCTTTGGCATTGCCTTTCTTTGGGATTGGAATGAAAACTGACCTTTTCCAGTCCTGTGGCCACTGCTGAGTTTTCCAAATTTACTGGCATATTGAGTGTAGCAATTTAAAAGCATTATCTTTTAGGAATTGAAGTAGTTCAACTGGATTCCATCACCTCCTCTAATTTTGTTCATAGTAATGCTTACTAAGACCCACTTGACTTCACATTCCAGGATGTCTGGCTCTAGGCGAGCGATCACACCATCATGGTTGTCTGGGTCATTAAGACCTTTTTTGTACAGTTTTCTGTGTATTCTTTCCACCTTTTCTTAATATCTTCTGCTTCTGTTAGTTCCACACCATTTATGTCCTTTATTGTGCCCATCTTTGCATGAAATGTTCCCTTGTTATCTCTAATTTTCTTGAAGAGATCTCTAGTCTTTCCCATTCTATTGATTTGCTTTCTTACCTCCTTGCTCTTCTCTGCAACTCTGCATTCAAATGGGTATATCTTTCCCTTTCTCCTTTGCTTTTCACTTATCTTCTTCTCTCAGCTGTTTGAATCTTACCATATACATGCTCTGACTACATAGCTAGTGGTCCCACCAGCTATACTAAAATGCTTCCATGTATGCTTATATTGGCCCTTTTAGCTCAATGAAGCTCAGTAAAGAAGGATCTCTGTAGGAGACATTACTCAACTCCCTTCCATCAATAAAATGTGACCTTTTGAGTTGTTTTCTCTATTCTGTTATCGTGATACACCATGCTGAGTCTTCTGTCTATGGGGAGAAATGATTGCTTCGCTTTTTATTCATCTGGTAGGAGCCTCATTGTTTCTCTCTGTGAAAAACACAAAGATTTCATAGGTGCATCATTTTTGGCACAAACCAGGCAGCCTGTCTCATTAACGTGCTCACCCAGAGTTGCTGTAACTATCAGTAAGAAACTGTGTTAAATAAATGATTTTGCTTTTTCACCTGCTAGGCTCTAATAGCATCCCCAAAGTAATCTTGGTCTAACAGCTTGAGTCTTTTCCAAAAGTGATCAAGTGATCAATTCTTTTTAACATTAAGGGGTGAACTTCAGCACTGTGCAGAATTCCAGGTGCAGGAGCAGTTGCCATGAATAGCAGCAGAAATTTAATATGAGTCATGCAATTTAGTATGGGTACCTACTAAGAAATTTTTTAGTCATTACACTGTGTCTGAAAGAGACAAGGCAGAGTACCTAAAGTAAATCAGGCAGTTGATCTAAAAATATGTTTTTATTCATTCTGAAAATATTTCTTAAACATTTAACATTTGCCAGGCTGTGCTAGGTACAGAAGATAAAGCAACACGTAAGATTGGTATGGTCATAACTTGCATCAAAAGTACATTTTTAGTAAAGGAGAGAGAGATACAGATGAAATCATTTAATTATAATTTGATGGGAACTGTGATATAATAGACTATTTCAGTGTGCAAGATAGCAAGTAGGTTGGAAATATAGATGTGTCTCATTTTCACTGAAATTAATGCTTCTAAATACCTTACCGTAGAGTTTGATAAAGATTTATGTATATAATTTTGGTGTTTAATATTGTCAATGTGTTTATTTTTGAGCACATCCACATGTATTTTTAAAATAATTTATTTAAACTGAATATATATGACAAAATAATGACATATTACACCTCAGAAGTATTTATGACAAAACCCATCACATTGAATGTTTATGATTAAAACTCGGGAAATGAGAAAGCTAAATTGTTATAACACTTAAATATCATTTCACATTTATTATTTATTTACACATTTTTAGAGCAAATAGTAATTTAAGAACAGGACTTATCTATTATGTTATGACAAGATTTCACTTTTACCATTTCTGATTTTTTCTTTAATTTTGTAGCCTTATTATATTGTGTTAATTTTATTTAAAGGAGTTATATCTGGGCATTTGAAAAAATGTTGGTGTACTTTGTTTCATGCTATTTTATGAAAAATACAGCAACAAACACCCTATGGGTTAAGTGAATCCACAGTTAAGCATTCACATGTTAATTAATTTTAAAGAAAGTCTATTGCATTATACAAACCACCAAGTCTAGGTGTCAATCTCATTTTATTTTAATTAGATAATCCAATTTGTGAAGATGCTTATGGTCCAGTAAGTGAAGGAGAGGGAAGTGCGGAAGTTCATTAAGATTGCCATGATGCTTCTGGAAGAAGAACAAAACCTATGTTTGAAATGGAAGTACTTCAGTTATTTATAGGATTCAAGAAGACGTCACTATGGTTATATTTGTATATTTTACTTTTTGCATGAATTTACTTATTTAGCATAAGAATCCATATTGCCCCTGAAATGTATATCAGGAAAGTGTCAGGTTCTACAAACACAAAAGTAAATTATTTCTGCAGGTTATCCAAGCTTATATTTTTTTACTAAAGTTATAGCAAACTTTTCAGCATCAGATTGAAATGTGAGTTTGTGGGACAGTCCTTGGCCTGGGAATCAGGATACCAGTTTTTGTATCATTATAAAATAATGGAGTAAGTTAAAAATTAACCTCAAAACTCCTTTAGAATGATGTTCTAGAGTCCATAGTGAGCATACAGGCTTTTTTTTTTCCTTTTTCAATCCTTGTACATTTTACTTATTTTTAAAAGCCCTGAATTAGCTATGGAAAACAGTATAGCAGTTTTCTAAAAATTAAAAATAGAATTACCCTGTGATCCAGCAATTCTACTTCTAGGTTTATACACAAAAGAATTGAAAGCACTGACAGATATTTGTAAACCCATTTTCTTAGCAGCATTATTCACAGAAGCCAAAAAATGAAAACAACTGAAGTGCTCACCAACAAATGAATGGATAAACAAAATGTGGTCTATACACACAATAGAATAGTATTCTGCCTTACATCAGAAAATGTGATACATGCCACAGTATGGCTGAATCTTGAGGACATTACACTAACTAAAACAAGTCAGCCACAGAAGGACAAATATTATGTGATTGTATTGTATGAGGTACCAGAGTATTCTAAGTCAAAGAGCAAGTTGCCAGGGGCTAGAAGAGGGGGGAATGGGAAGTTATTGTTTAGTGGACACATATTTTCAATTTGAGGAGATGAAAGAGTTTCAGGGGTTGGATGGTGATAACTGTAGCATGTGGCACATGAATTTGAGCAGACTTCGGGATATCATGAGGCACAGAGAGGCCTGGTGTGCTGCAGTCCATGGCGTCACAAAGAGTCGGACGTAACTGGGCAACTGAACAACAAAGCAATGGTGGCACAGCAGCATGAATGTACTAAATGTCATTGAAACACACACTTTTAGAAGGTTAAAATAGTAGATTTATGTGCATTTTACCACAATTAAAAAAAATCTTGAACTGATAGAAATGTTTTGAGAAAAATTATTAGGACAATTATGAAGGAATATAATGTCCATCCTTATCCTTTGGGGAGATTATATTTTAGTATGATATACCATGTGTTACTGAACCAATTTTTTGGAATCTAGTCTTCTGCATTTTGCAGGTGGCCTAAATAATAATAGTTTTTTTTTTCTCCCACTTTGTTTTAAGTATTTCAGAAGGCATCCACATTTGAGGTACAGGAAAAAATAAGACACAAGACTATTTTTCATGTGATAGAGTTTCTTAGATTTATGCCACAACTAGCACATTTCAAAGGAAAACACCAGTATTTATGATTAAGATCATGTTTAAATAAAATGCAAAAGTTACACATAAAACATTATTTCTGTGCAACTCTGGAGTCTAGACTTTATCGGTTAAGTTCAGTTCAGACTTTATAAGAACCAGCAACTGATAATTATTTGACTTTAGCAGAATCAGATGCACGCATTCCTTCTTTAGAATGACCTTTTATTTTTTTATTTTTTTTTTTTTAGAATGAAAATTTATTTGCTTATTTGAAATTCCAATAACGGGCCAGCTGTGTTTTATCTAGTTACTCTAATTAAAATATAACATAAGCCATAGCCTTTTCGTACAGAGCTTTACCATTTTGAAAACCATGATCATTATTTAGAATGACCTTTTAAATAATATAAATTTATTTTGGCATTCATTTGGTGTTTAATTTTGAAAGTAAGTTGGCCTGATTTTCTGGAAAATCACTTCAGAAGATTTGAAGTAACTGCAAATTGAAGATGTGAATTTGGGATGCTCATCTTAAACAGTCATGAGCAACTTTCCCATTCCAAGAAAATACCTTATCTCAGTTTGATGTAGGCTTTAAACAGAACAAGTTAACATTTGTAGGTTTCAAAGAGTTCCACTAAATACAAAGAAAAAAAAAAAGAAAGTTATATGTTAACAAAACAAAATATTTTCAACATCTTGAAGACTAGAGCTACTAGACATTGATATGTACCAAGACATACTCTCTCATACCTTAGTCAATAAAGAATCTGCCTGCAATTCATGAGACCAGTTTTGATTCCTGGGTTGGGAAAATCCCCTGGAGAAGGAAATGGAAATGTGTTTCAGTATTCTTGCCTGGAGAATGCCATGGACAGAGGAGCCTGGCAGGCTACAGTCCTTGGGGTTGCAAGAGTTGGACATGACTTAGCAACTAAAACCACCACCACCTAAAACGGGCTTCCCTGGTGGCTCAGACTCAGAAGACATACTCACAGAAAATAAAAAATGTAAATACAGTTATTTTATAATGATTTAAAAGACAAATGACTAATACATTTAATGTTAAAAATCATAAAATAAGATGTCCATATTTTATGTTGTTAAATATTTATTGAATATTTATGATTTACCAATAAATTAGCTTATTCTGGGAATGCAAATATCCATAAGCTAAATACTGTCTTAACATTGAAGGATAGAAGTTGTTAAAAAGTGTGATATCTTCAGGATACCACAATATTCTGTAGGAATAGACAGAGGGAAACCAAATCCAGTCTAGTGATGTCCAGAAGAGTTAAATCTAGGCATAAACCTTAAAAAAAAAGGTTAAGATTCAACTATAAAAACTATATAAAAAATAATAAAAGGTAGGGAGATGGTTAAAGGTGTTAAGGAATAGAAAAGAAATATGCTTTAAAATCCATACTGGAGAAGATTCTTGAGAGTCCCTTGGACAGCAAGATCAAATTAGTCAACCCGAAAGGAAATCAAGCTTGAATATTCATTGGAAGGACTGATTCTAAAGCTGAAGCTCCAATACTTTGGCCACCTGATGCAAAGAGCCAACTCACTAGAATAAGACCCTGATGCTGGGGAAGACTGAGGACAGGAGGAGAAGGGGGAGACAGAGGATGAGATGGTTGGATGACATCACCAACTCAATGGATGTAACTTTGAGCAAACTCTGGGAGATAGGGAAGGGAAAGGGAAACCTGGCATACTGCAGTCCATGGTGTCTCAAAGAATCGGATATGACTGAGTGACTGAACAACAACAAATTTGTATGTGAATAAGTCAAACTTGTTTAGTATTTACTTAGAACTGCTAAAATATGATACTGAGTTTATTTAGATACATTTTAAAGAATCTTAAAGATATTCCTTTATTTGGAATAAAGAGATATTCCAAAGCCATTGAAAGCTCAGCAGTACATGAGCCTCAGGTTATATAATGTTCTATTTTATTTCTTCTAAACACCACCCTGTCACATTTTAAATATTATGATAGAAAAAAATTACAGAGACATCTTAATGGATTATTTTTTTCACTCCTCTGTTTCTACTAGTGGACATTAACTCCCTCCTATATTCCTATGGTTTTCCTATAAAGAATCCATGGCTTAAGTCAAATAAAAGGTTCTTTGGGTGTTGCTTGATTTGGTTGTGGTTGTAATTTTTGTTTTTGTTTTTGTTTTTTTCACCTGTGAGATCTGTTTTAATCATCCTTAGATAAGGGGTTTTATTTTGTTTTGCTTTTCTACAGCTTTTTTCTGTAAAATAGAAAAGAATCTCACTCTTTGTGGGAAGTAATACTCATTCATTCAATGAGTATTGAGTGAATACTCAATTGCTACAATCTGGATTCAAAACCCACCATCAAAATATCTCCCTCACAATAATTATGGAAAGATAATGAAATCTCAGCTGGTTCTCTCTAAATCAGCCTGAGAAAATTCAGTATGGGATTATTTGGCTTACATTTAAAGGTCACTTTGATTTAAGACCTTTCTAACCATAGAACTATAGCCCACCAGGCTTATCTGTCCATGGCATTCTTGAGTCTAGAATAAGGGAGTGGGTAGCCATTCCCTTCTCCAGGGGAATTTCCTGACCCAGGGATTGAACCCAAGTCTCCTGCATTGCAGGTATTTTCTTTACCATCTGAGTCACTAACTATAGAATCTCCACATTGTGATGTATTGATCCCTTATATTTCCATCTAAAACTAGATATTTCTGTCTTCCTGATCTTTCAGTATTCTAGGCAATTTCTCACATATAATAAGAGCAATATATTAGCTGTAGCACTTTTATTAATTGGTTAATTAATTTAAGAAATATTTATTCAGCACCTACTGTGTAACAGGCAATGTTCATGGTGCTCTTGTCAATGCACTGAATACATCAAGCAGGCAACAGTTTAAAACTTTCCAGTGATGGGATATTTAAAGTGAGAGAGCTGTCTTGTAAAATTAAGCATTAGACAGAATAATTTACCTAACTAGCGGAGAAGGTCCTGTGTTCTTATGGACGTGTGTGGAAATGCTGTTTCTGAATAAGTTTATTGTTAGTAAGTAATCTAAGGCTGAAATTAATAACACACCATCATCTCACTACCCTGTGAAAACAGAGTGGGGATAAGCAATAATTAGACATGATATTAAGCAAAGTTAATAAAAAGTGTGTTTGGAAAAACTAAGCAAAGTAACAGATTGTGATTATGCAATGTTGTGGGGCTTTCCTAGTGGCTCAGATGATAAAGAATCTGCCTGCAATGCAAGAGACCTGGGTTCAGTCCCTGAGTTGGGAAGATTCCATGGAGAAGAGAAATGGCTACCCATTCCAGTATTCTTGCCTGGAGAATTCCATGGACAGAGGAGCCTGGCGAGCTACAGTCCGTGGGGTCGTAAAGAATCAGACACAACTGAGTGACTAATACACATACATACATACACATGTAATTATGTAAGATATGCAAATTATTTTATTGTATGTCAGAAAACTTGGGTCATGTACTATCTCTCACCATTGTTTAAAAACCATGGCCCTGAATTCTACGAGTTCTTTGAACTTCACTTCTTTTCTGTGAAATGAAAATAATAAGAGCTGACATTTACTAAGCACTTACCACATGCTAGGAACTATACTCAGTGCTTTAGAGGAATTGATTCATTGAGTCCTCACAACACCCCAGGAGGAGATATTATTGTTCTGTTTCTGCAGATGAAGAATAATGGTAGGTAAACTGGAAACTTGACCAAAATAACACAATTGATGAGTGTGGACTGAGGTTTGAACTTGGAAATTCTTACTCTAGAATCCATGGTATTAACCTATGAGTGCTTTTATAAGACCACATATGAAGTAATAAAAATGAAAGAGCTTTACAATCTATCGTGTTACAAACACTAACCTGTAGTATTATTATTGTTAAAGTGTGAATGATTAATATATTGCCTGTTCTGTGTGTGTGTGTGTGTGTAGTCATCTTTAGAGTAAACAGAGAGGAAGTTGACCTCCCAAATCAGCTAAAACTAGGTCACATGCTCAGATTTGACATTCTAAGACACTCTATGGGACAGCCGTGAGGAAAGTGAGGTCCCAGTATTTACTCCATGGCAATGTTAAGAAAGGACAGTCCCTTCCTGCGATGTTTTTTTATGGCCTGCAGTGTCCCTGGTAGCAGGTCACTGCTCATTTCCAGTCAACTTTTTCTGACTTTCCTTTGGTTTTCTGCTTAACTGCGTAATCCATCCCATTAGACCCAAGGACAGTAACAATTTGTCTTTTTTGTTCGTTTGTTTGTTTGGGGCTTTTGTTTGTTTCTACCTCTGCATTAGCCTTGTAGCTCCCCTATACTCTTCTCACAACTTTGTAAGCAGCCTCTTTGATAAATTCTTCCAAATTTATCCCAATTTGAATGTACCATCTGGTTCCTGTTGGAAACATAATTTGTATGATATACTTGCTATCAGGAGGCATTTTGGGGGGTTTCAGATAACACCGAAAATACAACCAGGCTAATACAACTAATAACCAAAACAAGAATAGCAATAAAAATATTCCTGTGAAAAATCTATCTCCACTTTAGATATAGTCCTTTAAAATAATTAGTACGTTTGAAGTGCACAAGGCCAAAACCAGAAAGCAGTTGTAGCATGCCCATGCATAATTAGAGCATGACTGTGATTTTTTTTCCTAGCGTACTTCTTTATGTAACAGAGCATTACTTTCACACTTCTTAAATAATTCATATATACCTTTGCAAGTTCAATGTGCTGACTTCAAAGCTCAAAATTTACATGTTCTCTGTTTGACAATATTACCATATATTGGTAAACACTGAACTCATCTGGAATATTTTAAGCCTTTTTCTAATAATATTGGAAAGAAGCAAATGCCAGAAACTACATATTTTTTTGAGACAAATGTCAGTTAATTACAACCTGAGATACATTTTAACAAATGGGAGATTATATCATATCTGTTTCTATTAAAATATAGTGTTTGGACAGTTTTAAAACATTTACATATATATGTATACATACACATATGTATATATATCAAAACAAGTCAACAATACTTCAACATGTGTAAATTTATTGAATTTGAAAATATAAATGCCTATGCAAAGAAGGGTAACATTTTTCCTTTCATGAACAATTATTGCAAAGCTAATATATTTTCTTTTTTACCTTATACGCCTTATATATTAAAGATAATATTTATAGGATTTAGATGTGCAAATCTTTTCGTTTATTGAAGAATTCATCCTATTTCAGTAGTGGTATGTTTTCAGAATGAATGAATTAAATGAAATATAAAAGAAATATTTTTAAAAGTTTTCCAAATTCCAACTTCATTTGCTTGTTAATGTCTTTAAAAATCTCTAGAGAAGCAATATACATAAGCATTCATTCATTCTTTAGACACAGATGTATTAGGTGCTTAGTATTTTCCAGGCACAACCCAGGTGCTTGGAATAAAAATCACTATATTTGTCTGAAAAACATATAAAACAAGTAAATAAGTGATAACTATTTACTTGTGATTACTGCTGCTGCTGCTGATAAGTCACTTCAGTCGTGTCCGACTCTGTGTGACCCCATAGACGGAAGCCCACCAGGCTCCCCCATCCCTGAGATTCTCCAGGCAAGAACACTGGAGTGGGTTGCCATTTCCTTCTCCAAAGTGTGAAAGTCAAAAGTGAAAGTGAAGTCGCTCAGTCGTGTCTGACCCTTAGCGACCCCACGGACTGCAGCCTACCAGGCTCCTCCGTCCATGGGATTTTCTAGGCAAGAGTACTGGAGTGGCTTGCCATTGCCTTCTCCGACTTGTGATTACTACTGTAAGGAAAATAACCGAGTTGCTATGAAAGATGTGCCCAGTCACTAAGTCACGTCTGACTCTTTGCAACCCTATTGACTGTAGCCTGCCAGGCTCCTCTGTCCATAAGATCCTCCAGGCTAGAATATTGAAGTGGGTTGCCATTTCCTCCTCCAGGAGATCTTCCCGACCTAGAGATCAAACCCGAGTCTCCAGTGTCTCCTGCATTGGTAGGCATGTTCTTTACCACTGAGCCACCAGGGACCTATTTCAGATACAGAAGTCAAAGAAAGTCTCTTTAAAGAATTGACATTTAAACTGCCATCAGAAGGATGAGAATAAGCCAGAATGTGAACAATGTTCCCAAAACAAGAAAGAGCAGATGGCTCTGAGCTGAGAAGAGTTTTACACATCTTGACAGAGGATGTTTGTAGCTGGACTATAGTGAATGAGGGAGCAAAGCTGAGTGATGTAATGATGAAATTTGGAGTTCCTAGGAGCCAGAGCATGCAAGTGATAAGTTCAGATTATATTTTAAGGTATTTCTGGAAGAAACTGAAAGTTTTCAAACAGTAAGTGAAACTGACTTACCTTTTTGAAAGAGTGTTTGGCTGCCCTGTGGGGAAAGGATTGGATAAAGTCAAGTGTGAAAGGAAAGGAATCAGAATAGTGCAGCCAAGAACCAATGTCGTTTGGACTGGTGTGGTGCCAGCGGAAATGGAGAGAAGTGAATAGAATCAAGGTATATTTTTAAAGTAAAGCTGGCAGGACTTGCTCATGATCATTTGGTGGGTATGGGGGATCTAGGAAAAAGGAGGCATCATAATTGACTTTCAAGTTTCTGTCTTTAGCAACTGGGTAAATGGTGGCTCTAGTCACTGAATGGTCAAGACTAGGGACCATCAGATGGAGAAGGCAATGGCACCCCACTCCAGTACTCTTGCCTGGAAAACCCCATGGACGGAGGAGCCTGGTGGGCTGCAGTCCATGAGATCACTAAGAGTAGGACACAACTGAGCGACTTCACTTTCACTTTTCACTTTCATGCATTGGAGAAGGAAATGGCAACCCACTCCAGTGTTCTTGCCTAGAGAATCTCAGGGATGGGGCAGCCTGGTGGGCTGCCGTCTATGGGGTCACACAAAGTCAGATACGACTGAAGCAACTTGGCAGCAGCAGCAGCAGGGACCATCAGATAACGGCCAACCTGGCCTAGGTGTCTGGCATCAGCTTTGTGCCTTGAATCCAATATGGTCTTCATTTTGACTTCCATTCCTTGCTCCTTGGATCTCCTTGTTTGATGTGACCTATAAATCCTGCTGATTAACACAGTATTTCATTTCAAGGCCAGCTTTAATTTCTGTTTTTAAAACGTTTACATACTAAGAATCAATATATGTCCTTCCTGTATTTTGTTGGCTATAAATAATATCCGGAGTTACAGTCTCAGTTGTTTACTATATTTTGCAGTGTGTTACTTTTCTCCCAGGCTGCTAATGCATTGCAACAGGATACCAGGTGAAAAAAATTAAGTTTTCAGTCTTCTATTCTCTCCATAAGGACAGTAGCTTTATGAAAGCAGGGACCATATATACCAATTCAGTGTCCACAGTGTCTAACAATAAGAGACAAATGACTGTTGGTTTGAAATTTACAGCAAAGCATTACAGTGATCCCTTAACCCTCCATCTCCCCCTATTTTCCATTGTATGGTGTTTACAGCTGCTATGGTAGCAAACGATTTGGAGCTTGTAATATGTTACTTGGATTCCAAGGCATACTTTCCATCTCAAAACTCTCAGTGTTCCTAAAAATTATCACAAGAAGAAATATTAATATTTTTCATCTATTCATTCATGTATTCATTCATCTAGCATATAAAATGCTGACCATGTGCCAATCTTAGGACTATATATGTGAATAAGAGAAAATTCTTTACCCTGAAAAATTTATAATATAACAAGGAAAATATATAGTCCCAATATATTTGTCTGCTACATTTTTTTCTGCCACTCTTATATAACTGCTGTTATATTATGACTGTATCCAGCAAGTTAGATGTACTTAGTAATTTGCATACCATATAAGGCCAAAGTATACACAAAGTGAACTTCAGGGTCCTTAGAAGACAGTGTTTGTTAAATACTAACTGATATCACCGTCATAGTTTGAATGCTATGGAATCTAAAGGAAAGGAAGACATATACAGTGGTTATTATACATTATGGGGTCTTTATTATTAGATTTAACATGACAGTTTGCATAACTTTATATATTATGATGAATGGACATTTTTCGCTATTACCTGCACTAAGCATTGTGCTTTGTGTATTCAAAACATTGTCTGCTTTACATCTTTGGAAAAATACTGTAGAGATGCAATTATAATCACCACTTCTCAGAGAGAATCTAAAGTTCAAAGAGTTTGAATAAGTTGTATAAGATCATGCAGCTAATGAGAGATGAGACTGAAATGTAAGGCAGCCATGTCTGGAACTGGAATGAAAGGCAGTCACCCAATTTGTTTCATCTGTTAGATGCTAGAGAATTATAATTCCTTCTCTTTCTGGGAACATGAATAAGGGTGGGAGATGAAAAGCTTGGTTCCATCCATAGCTGAATTTTACTGTAGCTAACTGTTTACGCCATGCAAGAAGATTCATAATTATCTGAAGCATTCATGGGTCCTAACACCTTTTCATTATAAATATCAAATTTAGCATAACACTTCAGCTAATTTGTTAACATACCTTATGAAAGGTATGTTAAGTTCAAACTTTATGTCAGTTTTAAATTTGACTCTTAAAAGTAAGCATATAGACAAAGATGTAGGGAAAGGGAAGTTTCCATACATTGTTCAGTTCAGTTCAGTCGCTCAGTCGTGTCCAACTCTCCACAGGAGCCAATAAATTGGTATAATCACTTTGGAGAGCAAAATAATAGGAAGATGCATGTATACATCATACAAATGCATTTCTGCTTTCATTCACACTTTAGAGATATTCACATGTATTCAAGGAGATTTGAGCAGAGATGTTCAATGCAGCACTGGTTTCAGTAGCAGTAATTTTTTAAAAAACCTACAATTTTATCAATAAAGGAATAAGTAAATAACTTTTGGCATAGTCATGCAATGGAATGTTAAACATTGGTTAAAAGTGAATGAACCAGAAGTACATACATTGGCATAGATAAATTTAGAAAATGAAACATTGAATTAAAAGCATAACACACATAAAATAATTCATTTAAATAACATTGAATATCACTCCAAACAGGATTATATAACCTTATACTACATTTCATACTATGCTATACTATAAATAGCACAATATGTACTGTTGTTACAAGCACAAGGATTTATTATGCATATTAAGTTTATATATATGCTTACAGTACTTATACAGACTGGTTCCAAATTGGGAAAGGAGTACATCAAGCTGTATATTGTCACCCTGCTTATTTAACTTGTATGCAGAGTACATCATGTGAAATGCTGGACTGGATGAAGCACAAGCTGGAATCAAGACTGCCGGGAGAAATATCAATAACCTCAGACACGAAGATGACATCACCCTTATGGCAGAAAGCAAAGACAAACTAAAGAGCCACTTGATGAAAGTGAAAGAGGAGAGTGAAAAAGTTGGCTTAAAACTCAACATTCAGAAAAGTAAGATCATGACATCTGGTCCCATCGTTTCATGGCAAATAGATGGGGAAACAATAGAAACAGTGAAAGACTTTATTTTTTGGAGCTCCAAAATCACTGCAGATGGTGACTTTAGCCATGAAATTAAAAGAGACTTGCTCCTTGGAAGAAAAGCTATGACCAACCTACACAGCATATTAAAAACCAGAGACATTACTTTGCCTATAAAGATCCATCTAGTCAAAGCTATGGTTTTCCAATAGTCCTGTATGGATATTAGAGTTGGACTGAGTGCCAAGAATTGATGCTTTTGAACTGTGATGTTGGAGAAGACTCTTAAGGGTCCCTTGGACTGCAAGAAGATCAAACCAGTCAATCTTAAAGGAAATCAGTCCAGAATATTCATTGGAAGGACTGATGCTGAAGTTGAAGCTCCAATACTTTGGCCACCTGATGCAAAGAACTGACTTCTTGGAAAGGACCCTGATGCTGGGAAAGATTGAAGGCAGGAGGTGTAGGGGATGACAGAGGATGAAATGTTTGGACGGCATCACTGATTTGATGGACATGATTTTGAGCAAGTTCTGGGAGTTAGTGATGGACAGGGAAGCCTGGCGTGCTGCAGTCCATGGGGTGGCAAAGAGTCGGACATGACTGAGCAACTGAACTGAACTGAGTAGTAACGCATATGAAGATTTTGGGGGTAAAACACAAGAGAATTTGATTAAGGAAATTATAAAATGGACTCCTACTTGTCTGGAAAGTTGATTTGTTTTGTTTTTAATTACACACAAAAAGATGGAAACCAAATCCTGTTTTTTTTTTAAACTAGGTGATAATATATGTTTATTCATCATAGTATTGTACTTTTGTATTTTTGGTAAAATTTCATAATAATCAGCTTGCACTTGAAATTATATTCTTAAGAGTATTTGTTATTTACATAATAAAAGAGATTTGTTTATTTTTTAGTGATTTGTTTTATGAAATGTAACTTTGGAATGCAAAGTATGTTTCCAATCCTTCTTTGAAATGTACATTTTTGTATTTTAAATGTCTATAGCATCAATCCTGGGTGTTCATTGGAAGGACTGATGCTAAAGCTGAAACTCCAATACTTTGGCCACTTCATGCGACGAATTGACTCACTGGAAAAGACTCTGATGTTGGGAGGGATTGAGGGCAGGAGGAGAAGGGGATGACAGAGAATGAGATGGCTGGATGGCATCACCGACTCGATGGACATGAGTTTGAGTGAACTCTGGGAGTTGGTGATGGACAGGGAGGCCTGTCGTGCTGTGATTCATGGGGTTGCAAAGAGTCGGACACGACTGAGCGACTGAACTGAACTGAACTGATAGCAAAATTAAGAACACACATTTTGGATTCAATATAGTTTTTCATCCTTTGTGCAGCTTAAAAAATGCACCATGTCTCTGTTCTCACATTTCAACCTTGTGGTGGCAGCTTAGTCATAAAATATCAATCACAACAACAGGACATGGGAATAAGCTGGTGACATTTCTCTTTTCCAATGAGTCAGTAGTTGAAAAATTTGTAAGTTCCCAGCTACTGTGATCACATCCACTTCTTGTTAATAAGGAAAGTAAATCATTTTAAATTAGAATATTATTTCACAAGTCATTAACTTTTGAAGTCAGAAAATTGATCCAAGAATGGCTTGTTATTTGAATTCATCAGCCACAAAGTAACTATTCAGCCTTTTAGGAAGTAGTACCTGTAAAAAGAAATAGTGCTTTTGAGTTATTATAATGTGATTTGAAAGATAGAAATGATCATTTTTAAAATAAAATGCCATTTGATTCTGAACTTATCTTTTATTACTATCTGCTTTATATCACTATATTGTACTCAATTTTAAAAGTCATTACAATTATCTCATTTTATACCCTTGTGTAATGCAAACTTATTTTTTCTCTACAGGAAATTCTTTTGTCTGTTTTTTAAAATAAATCAGCTGTGTTTTTTTTTTTTCTGTGTAAAATTATTGAAAAATAATTTATACGAGCATTTGTTGGATATACAGTTCTTTAAAAAAAGGAGGAATTTGTTATTTCACTGTGAGATCCATTGCTTTTGATTTACACTAGAGATAAAACTTTTCAAAGCTTTCTAAAACACTAAAATATGTTCTTTAATTTTATTTTCCTTTCTTAGGGAAGTAACAGCTATTTGAACTTCTGTTTTTCTCAATACTTCCTGTATTCCAGGATCATTATACATTTTAAAAGACTCCAGTAACCGTTGACAAGTTCCAAACCTCATGTACTTCCTCACTCCTCTTTCCAAATTAATCCCACCCTCCAGCTTCCCACATTCATAAGTGCTATCGCAATTCTCCCAGTTGCCCAGACTCAAAACCTCTCCTACCCTTTTGCATCTTTCACCTTTCACGTCATTCTTACCTACCAATCAGAAATCATTTACCAAAGGAACTGTCCTGTTTCTGTACCTCTCCTGACCGCTCTTTCCCAGGCCTCCGTTGCCTCAAGCCTGGATTATTGCAATACTTCTAAGATTCTCTCTGATGCTGTCTCTCCTCATCTTGACAATCCACATAAATCACTACTTTTCTTTTCCTCCAATATACATCCCACCCACTCCAGTATTCTTGCTGGAAAAAATTCCATAGAAAGAGGAGCTTGGCGGGCTACAGTCCATGGGGTTGCAGAGAGTCAGACAGGACTGAGCACACATGCGTAGTACACACTACTGAGTTTAGATATTTACTCTGTTCTTTAGGGCTATTTACAACTTCTTGTTTTATGACTTTGGAGACTTTTCATGGTCTTGGTCAGTTCTTCTTATTAGACCTAATGCTTTTTTTTTTCAATTGGAGGATGATTGCTTTACAATGTTGTCTTGGTTTCTGCCGTACAGCAACATGAATCAGTCAAAAGTATGCATATGTCCCCTTCCGTGTGAACCTCCCTCCCTCCCTTCCCTACCCCTCTAGGTTGTCACAGAGCACTGAGGTGAGTTCTTGCATCATACGACAAATTCTCACTGACTATCTATTTTACTTATGGTAAAGTGTATTTTTCAAGCTACTCTGAATTCATCACACCCTCTCCTTCCCTAGCTGTTCTCCAAGTCTGTGTGTCTATTACTGCCCTACAAGTAGTTTTGTCAGTACTATTTTTCTGGATTCCATATATGTGCATTACTATGTGATATTTTTATTTCTTTTTTTGACTTATTTCACTCTGTGTAACAGGCTTTAACAAATGTTTATTGAACACCTATGATATGCTAAGACCATGCAGGCACACAGCAGTGACAAGGCTAATTTTTATTGTACTTTTTTAGTCTATTTTTGTTCCTCCACAAAGTAAAGGGTATCTCTCTTTTCCCCAAAACCTTATGCTTTCTACATGCACCGGTCATCCTGTTACATAGCCTTTGTTTTTCTCTTTGCACAAGAAAAGGGAGGGTATTTTTTAAAATAGTTGTCATAATCAGTAAGATAGCCCCTCCCACTTCTATTGTTTCTGGTTTAAGATTGGTCTCTTTAGCACCACTGAGAAAATGCTAGGAGGAATTTACTGAATTCCATGATTATTAGTGTATTAAACCTTGTAGTTAAATAGTAACTTCATTACATTTCATCCCCATAAAATCCTGGGTCAGGATGAGAAGGAGGGAGGGACTAAGGTAGCAAAGCTACTGAGTAAAATTTATTGAATACACATTTTCTTCTGTTTTTTTTATTTATTTAAGTCACAAAGCAAATTAATCAGTTTTTTATAACTGTAACTGTGAAGAATTAAAGGCATGATTTATGAAAAAAGGATGATCAGTGTATATCTGAGGCAATATTTCTCTGTTTAATTTCCTAAGAAAATATAAGTATCATGTTAATAAATATTGTTTTAAAATATTTGAGCCCTTATTACAGATATAAAATTATATTTGTAAAAATTAGCAGTGAAATACTATTCAGCAGCTGAGATGAACAAACTATTCATATATACACCAACATGGATGAATCTCAATTTGTTTTGCCACAAAAAAGAAAACATACAAAAAAGACTGAATACTGTATGATTCATTTACATAAAAATATAGAAAATGCAATCCAACCTATATTGAGAGAAAGTGGATCAGTAGTTGTCTGGGACAGTTGTGGGGGAGCAAGGGATTGCAAATGGTGCAAAAGGAATCTTTTGATGGTAATAAAAATATCCAGTATCTTGATGGTTTATCAGTGTATACTATGTCAAAACTCTCAAATTGTACAATGTGAGTATATACAGTTAATTCTATATAAGGCATACAATAATAAAGGGAAAGATTAAATTTTAATGTTTCACTATTTTAATATTATAGGGAGATACTGAAATAAATACAATCCAAATTTTCCCCCAAAGGTACTAACTTTAGTAAAACATAGGCATGGTGTCTATTTTATCCATTAAAGCCCTTATATTAATCATAATTGTTTAAAAATCCTGGTTTGATGATTTTAACATCCCTCTGGTATCTAGATCAGATGCTTACTCTGTCTCATCAGCTTGTGGTTTTTTGCCTTTTGGCTTGCCTTGTAATTTTTTCTTAATAGATAAACATTAAGTGTCAGATTAAAGGAACTGCTATAAGTAGGTCTTTGGTAATGTGGTATTGAGGTGAGGGAGAGGGGAAGTGTGCTGTTGTCCTGGATTAGGTCTCAGTCTTTTAGTGAGGCTTTGCCTCGGGCCTGTGAACTTCACATGTATTCTCAGCATGTTGCTTTTTTTTTTCTTCCTCTATTCACAGGTAGAACAGGATGACTTGAATGGGCTGGGGTTGATTATTTCTTTTCCCCAAGCCAGTTAAGACTGTGATAATACATGAGTAGATTAGGGTCTGGTTAACTAGTTTCCCCTTGGGGCTGCTGCTGCTGCTTAGTCACTTCAGTCGTGTCCGACTCTGTGTGACCCCATAGACGGAAGCCCACCAGGCTCCCCTGTCCCTGGGACTCTCCAGGCAAGAACACTGGAGTGGGTTGCCATTTCCTTCTCCAATGTGTGAAAGCGAAAAGTGAAAGTGAAGTCGCTCAGTTGTATCCGACCCTTAGCGACCCTACGGACTGCAGCCTACCAGGCTTCTCCATCCATGGGATTTTCCAGGCAAGAGTACTGGAGTGGCTTGCCATTGCCTTCTCCGTCCCCTTGGGGCAGGTCTTATTAAAAACAAAGTGTTGTGGCATATTTAAAATGGTTCCTTTTCTTCTACAACTGCCTGAAGAATGAGGGAGTTTTTCTCCACTTTTTACCATAAGAACCTGGAGGTAAAATCCACAAAGTATGGGGATTCTTCTATCACTGGTAGCCCTGGAGTTTTTAACTTTCCATCCACGTTGGGTCTCCAGCAATTTGTCAATTATAATTCAGGTTTCCTACCCCAACACTGGTTCCCACAGCAGATTCTGTTCTTGTGTCTCTGCAGTTGCCTGTCTTTCTAATTTGAAAGCAGTGGTTTGCCTTCTGAATTCATCTCTGTTATGAATCCAAGAAGAGCTGATTTTTCAGTCTGTTCAGATTATTACTTATTTTTAGGATGGAGTGGTGACTTCCCAGCTCCTTACATAATGAACAGACCCACTGTTTGTTTTGATTCAGAATTAGGTCTGGACTGGAACATTGGTGATTCATTTCTGCCTGATGTGTACACCTTTTTTGGGACAATGAGACTTTTTTCAACACTATTACTTTCTACATTGACTGAGGAATTTATGCTTATTAGAAAATCAGGAAGTAAGAAAAATAATGGCAAAGAATGATGAATTATGCTGGTGGTGGTTTGAAGGAGATAAGAGTATAAGTAACAATTTATTATGGATATTTTATATTATCAGGGTATCGAAGACTCAGGTAATGGGGATAGAAGAATATTTAGTAGAATTATATATGATAAAATTATCTAGAATCTGGAAAATTAAGCATACCCTTCTGTTGTCCAGCTCTGAGTCTAAGTAGATGACACGGGGACCCACATGGATAAAAGTGGGACAAGGACAATTCTCCTGTCATATGCATTGCCAAAGCTCGGACTGAAGAGATTGCCTTCATTTGAAAGACAGATAACAACAAAAATGAGAGCCATCATGTGACCAATTAAGAATATTTCAGAATCAAGCAAAAGAGTGTTAATATAGATGATGAGGAAGAAGTTCAGACCTCTTAAAATCTTTTTACTATAGAAATTAGAAGCATAAAAAAATGTTTATGATTTTCAAAAGTATGGAGTTTGAACTCATGGGAGGGAAAACCAAAAAGTGAAAAAAATGTGGATATAAAATGAGAGGTAGATATACTAATTTAAGATATAAAAAAATGTGATAAGGAAAAATGAAAGTTCACATAATAGGAAATGGAGAAATAACAAACCGAATTAATAATGTCATAGACACATTTTAAAAGTCAGTTCAGCATTTTTAGGAATAGAAAACTTCTTAAAGTGGTGAGACAGGAGTCCATGAAAAGACAGAGAGCAAGATAGATGTATTTTAGGAATTATCCAGAAGAGGTCATTGAAGACAGACATAATCTAATAGTTGTCACAAAATGTAAAACCTGATCTACAGAATTAAAAGATCTTCTCAATTATATTACCTGGATATAATCTGGAAACATGTTTTGGGTATATCTACTTTTTTACTTGAACACAGGGACTTTTAAAACATATATCTTGAAGGTTTTGCGACAATAAAAATAATTGTTGACAATATTAATCAGATTATAGTCCTAATAAGGCTTCCCTGGTGTCTCAGCGGTAAACAATCTGCCTACAATGCACAAGCCGCAGGAGATGTGGGTTCAGTACCTGGGTCAGGAAGATCCCCTGGAGGAGGGTACAGCAACCCACTCCAGTATTCTTGCCTGGAGAATACAAGGATGGAGGAGCTGGGGGGCTACAGTCCATAGGGTCGCGAAGAGTCAGACCCTACTAAAGCGACTTAGCACGACACTGCAGAGTCAGAGTAAATCCAAGAAGGTACTCTCTACGTCTGGACTTCTTTTCCCTCTGCAGTCACTGCCCACTTTAAAAAATACACATACACGTGTAGTCATTGCTTGAAATTATGCCCACAATTGAAGGAAATTCACAGTCTGCTAGAAAAACATCCCTAGAAATTCTCAGCCTTCAAAGTTCATTAGATGTTGAGGGGGATATATAAACTTTTATACCCAGACAAGTCACATTTCTTTTGTGAGAGAAATTAAAAGTCTGAGGTGTTCAAGAGCAACCCATATACTCTTATAGGAGAAAAGAACCGACTGACATATTTTAACTATGAGGTGAATCAAATACAAATCTCACATGGACTAGTCACAGAGTATTTAAGAGGGGGTATTTGTCCAAGAATTTATAATAAAAATATAATCCCACTTATTTACATAGAAAATATCAGTCTTAGTAATATCATAATAGTGAACATTTTTAAGCTTCCTTTTTAAATGTACAATCTGAAATTTCCCATCTCCCAGATGTTAAAGCAACATATGCTTCATAACTTACTGCAGTCTCTAAAACTACTGCTTAACCATGTGTTAGTTTTATTTTGGCATAGTTTTATTTCATTCATGATTTTAAAGGCAACTTCTTCTTCATATAGATGCTTTATCTTTTCAATCTAGTTATTTGTCTTTTCAAGACTGTGACATTTCCTTCCAGAATTTATCATTAATTTTAGACAATGTTGGCTTTAATACGACATAGTGAAATGGTCCCTCTGGTCCCTGTGGCCCTTTCCCATCCTCCACCACGTCCTCAGCCTGCTGTTTTCTGTGGAAAAACTTTAACCAAACAATAACTTTTATTAGAGAATTAAGAAAATAAAGAAATAAAGGAAAATAGTCAAATGAGACCAAATAATAATAGATTAGTCATTAAGCAAATCGAAGAACCTTTAATTCCTCCTCAAGGACTATATATAATATTTTGAGCCACATCCTTTGAGCTGTCTTATGGATACTAAAGGGCTTCCCCATGGCTCAGTGGTGAAGAATCCGCCTGCAATTCAGGAGACCCGGGTTTGATCCCTGGGTCAGGAAGATTCCCCTGGAGAAAGACATGGCAACCCATTCAAGTATTCTTGCCTGGAGAATCCCATGGACAGAGACCTGAAGGGCTGCAGTCCATGGGGTCGCCAAGAGTTGGACACAACTGAGCAACTAAGCAGATGTACACATGAATACTAGAACTTCCACCAGGTGGAAAAGTTGATGGTATGATGACTGAACTATAGCAGTGACGTAAGCTGCCAAAATTTTGAGAACTAACTTCAAAGAAATGGGAACAGACAAACCCTGGAATTAAATATTGGGTTGGTCAAAATGTTCATTTGGGCTTTTCTGTAACATTTTGACATTTTACTGAAAAACATTTTGGCAAACCCAATAGAAGGCTCAAACTACCGCACAATTGCACTCATCTCACACGCTAGTAAAGTCATGCTCAAAATTCTCCAGCCAGGCTTCAACAGTACCTGAACCATGAACTTCCAGATATTCAAGCTGGTTTTAGAAAAGGCAAAGGAACCAGAGATCAAATTGCCAACATCTGCTGGATCATCAAAAAAGCAAGCGAGTTCCAGAAAAACATCTATTTCTGCTTTATTGAGTATGCCAAAGCCTTTGACTGTGTTCCCACAACAAACTGTGGAAAATTCTTCAAGAGATGGGAATACCAGACCACCTGACCTGCCTCTTGAGAAATCTGTATGCAGGTCAAGAAGCAACAGTTAGAACTGGACATGGAACAACAGACTGGTTCCAAATCAGGAAAGGAGTACGTCAAGGCTGTATATTGTCACCCTGTTTATTTAACTTCTATGCAGAGTACATCATGAGAAATGCTAGGCTAGATGAAGCACAAGCTGGAATCAAGATTGCCGGGAGAAATATCAATAACCTCAGATATGCAGATGACACCACACTTATGGCAGAAAGCAAAGAAGCGCTAAAGAGCCTCTTGATGAAAGTGAAAGAGAAGAATGAAAAAGTTGGCCTAAGCTCAACATTCAGAAAACTGGCATATGGTCATATGGCATATAAGATCATGGCATATTGTCCCATCACTTCATGGCAAATAGATGGGGAAACAATGGAAACAGTGGCAGATTTTATTTTGGGGGGCTCAAAAGTCACTGCAGATGGTGAACTTTAGCCATAAAATTAAAAGACACTTACTCCTTGGAAGGAAAGTTTTGACCAACCTACACAGCATGTTAAAAAGCAGAGACATTACTTTGCCAACAAAGTTCCACCTAGTCCAGGCTATGGTTTTCCAGTAGTCATGTATGGATGTGAGAGTTGGGCTATAAAGAAAGCTGAGCGCCAAAGAATTGATGTTTTTGAACTGTGGTGTTGGAGAAGACTGTTGAGAGTCCTTTGGACTGCAAGGAGATCCCACCAGTCCATCCTAAAGGAAATCAGTCCTGAATATTCATTGGAAGGACTGATGTTTAAACTGAAAGTCCAATACTTTGGCCACCTGATGTGAAGAGCTGACTCATTTGAAAAGACCCTGATGCTGGGAAAGATTAAAGATGGAAGGAGAAGGGGACGCCAGAGGATGAAATGGTTGGATGGCATCCCCAAATCAATGGATATGAGTTTGAGGTACTCTGGGAGTTGGTGATGGACAGGGAGGCCTGGTGTGCTGCTGTCCATGGGGTTGCAAAGAGTCGAACATGACTGAGCAACTGAACTGTACTGAACTGAAATACTAGCTATACTTAAAGCAACCAAGGTGAAGCTGATCGGAGAATTGCATGACTAATTTCAAGATGACTGTCAGAGCCTACTGTGTTGTTTCTACATGTAGCCCCCCTACCTCTATGAAAGCTCTTACCCACTGATTGTCAGTCGGGGGAGTCAGCCTTTAGACAGGATTCTACCTCCCGACCCACCCCCAGTTGCTGGCTGACCTCTGAAATGAAGGAAGCTTTCCTTTCCACCTCCCTGGCCTCTGTATTGGCTTTGGAGCAGCCAGCAGCCCGACACCCACTTTCGGTAACAGTTTTTTGGCTCCCAACGTGAGGCTATGCTCTCGTGACATCTGGCTCTCCTGGGTTTTCCAGAGCCAGCAGCTGGAGCAACACACCAAGATGGTTGCAATGAGCCAGCAGCCCATGGCTGGCTGGCCCCAAGAGGGGGATTTTGAGAGACAATCATATCAGCTGCAAAAACCATTTGTTTTGGGGATCCTCCCGGTTTCTCCCCTGCTCGGCACTGGCTGCTGACTTACACTTTTCTTTGGTGGAAAAGAAACATGCATCTGGGTGAGCTGACAAGCTCCAGGACCCAGTAAGTCCACCAGTGTGACCTGGGCAAACCTCTTTTGAGCACAAAGCACTATTCGGGCCTTTTGCCAGTTCTGTTGACTGTCTGCCGTTGAGCTCTGTTTGTGAATGAAAAGCGCTATTTGGGCATTTGTGCCAGTTGGTTCTGTTGCGCACCTGGATGTTGACCCTTTGTGCTCAGGAAAGGTTTGTTCCAGACTCAGTTACTGGTTATTCCCTCAGCACATTTGCGACAGTTCTGTCTTCCGGTGCGTGAATGCATATTCCATTTATGTAATTGGTATCTTTGTTGTCTTTTGTAAAATGCGAAACCGTTTCAATTCATTAGAAAAAAACTCTATAAGATTACAATGAAAGCAAAAGAAAGATGAGTTTTTAAACAATGTATGGTAATTCTACTCTTCAGACTCCAGAGGGTTAAGATAAAACTCTTTAAAACTCCAAAACTGGTTCTTTATGAACATGCAGTTAAAGAAAACTAGTGTGATAAAATATTGTTTTCAGAATTCTAACTCTGAGAGAATAAAAATATGCCTAGGAGAAAGCTTGAAGTTAGCTCTTATCATGTCCTTAAAATACAAATACAGCCCACTTTACCTGAGACTTCAGCTTTGTGTTAATCAGTAGAACTTCAGAAGATGTTTGGGTTCACTAAACGTGCATCTTCTATCACATTGAAGAGAAATTGTACTGTGAAAAAAAGTATGTTTTTAGAGGTTACAGAGCACATTCTTAAGTTTGCCAATCAGAAAATGTTGGTGTAGCAGTTCAATTACTTCTTTCTGGGTTTTGTTAGGGTCACTTAGGTTAAAATTTGTAATATGTTATTAAAGCTACTAAAATGATAAGGAAACCATTTTAGTGTATAAGGCAAGTAAGATATGTATTACTGGTGAAAGAAAGTATCATTACAGAAATATTTTTGTTGAGGAGAAAAAAGCAAAATAATTTTGTCCTAGATCTGCTTGCTTATGTATGGGGAAAAATAAGGGATAAATTAATATGGATCCAGTTTATGATAAAAGGTTTATGAAAAATGACTTTGGCATTAAAAGCTGATATATCTCTCTTGTTTAAAAAAAAAAAATGACTTTGGAAAAAAAATGTGTTGTCAGGATTAATATTAGACTTAATTAAGTAAGTGAACTTTGTTGTTAACAGCAAGGTGATACAAGATTGGAATTTGGTTTTCTTTCTTCCTGTTAAGAAAACAAATTTTCCTGGAATATTGAGCTGCTTTTGATAACAGATTATAAGTTTCTTTCTCTAACTAACTTTCAATATTCCAGAAGGCCTCTAGGCATCTTAGAAAAAATATTTAAGTAACTAGAATTATTTGGTATGTTAAATTATATGAAAAAATTGGATCATATTGATTAACTGGGTAAGAAATTTTAAAATTCTAACTGAGCTATTGTTTTACTTCAAACAATATTTTTGACCCCAGTGTTCTGATGGAACAGAAATTGTCTAATGAAATTATCACAGAGTCTGATGTGTATCACTGCTGGCTCTAAATTTACTGCTGAAAGCACATGTGCAATGCTTATGTGGCAATTGGGTATAAGTGATAAAATATATAGCCTTTAAAATATTTCCCTGTCAGCATACCTCTGTACTTGTTTTGTCTGATCAGTTTTCCCCCAGTGTTGATAACTAGACCAATATATATACAAAAAGTAGGCCTAGCACCGAGGAATGCAAATGAACGCAGAGCAGGCAACTGAGCCAGTCTGGCAATGTTGGGAATATATATTGATTATCAGTGCTGTCTATGAAAACATTTATGATTAAAAGGGGAAAACGATGGAAGAAATGTTCACATGTTGGGGTGTGGGGAAGTCATTCTGGCTTAAACATGATTTAATTTGAAATTTGAAAGTGGAAGTATTAGTCACTCAGTCATGTCCAACTCTTTTTAACGCCATTGATGGTAGCCTACCAGGTTCTTCTGTCCATAGAATTTTCCAGGCAAGAATACTGGAGTGGGTTGCCATTCCCTTCTCCAGGAGATCTTCCTGACCCAAGCCTTGAACCCAGGTCTCCTGAACTGCAGACAGATTTTTTACCACTGAGCGACCAGGAAAGCCCAATTTGAGCTTTAGACTAACCAAAATAGCTTGTTTGTGGCCTGTTAAACATACCTTGTACACTGCTTTAACCATTAAGGAAAAAAATTACATTTATGGAATATATATTTTGATTATTATCCTCATCGTAATATGTCCACTAATTTTCAAATGTTTGTCCAGATACTATAGCAAAATAATCAAAGAGAGAGGTAATATAAAATACATTGTTCTAATATAAAATCTTGATGCTAAGCTTGGAACTTGAATTTATTTTCAACTCTGAGTCCATTCCAAAACCTATGCAAGACTATACCTCTCTTCAGCAAGAAGTCACCAGAGAGGTCATCACCCCTTTCATTCAAAGAGTTGAGAAAAAAATGGAACAGAAATATAACTATAACCGAGTTCCTCTGCCAAGTTTATGATTAAATTTTCTTTCCAAAACTTGATCCCCTTCCTTGTTCTGTACCTGTCTCTCTTCAAGACTGAGGAGTATTAAAGAAAAGTGGAAATTGAAAACGGGGCAGGGCACTCTGGCCCTCCCTTCTCCTCTGTCCTCAGGGTGCCTTTTGGCTGTAGTAAAACTTTAATCAAGCAATAAATTTAATTAAAGGAGTGAGAAAATGCAGAAACAAAGGAAAATGCTCAAATGAGACCAAATGATAATATTTAATAGTTTAGTCATTAAACAAAAGTCAGGGACCTTAAGTTCCTCCTCAAGGGCTATAGATAATATTCTGAACAGTATCCATTGAGCTGCCTTATAGATACTTTGGGGTTTCCCTGATGGCTCCACAGGTAAAGAATCCATAGGACATGACTGAGTGACTAAACTTTACAGCAGAATTTAAATTAAAGAAACCTTAGTAGGGTGTGATCTGTGGTTTGTTTTTTGTTGTTTTGTTGATCTTTTCAACATTTGGGGCCCAAAAGACTACTTATCATGTGGCCTAAACTTCAGAAGCATTTATGAAGATAGTCTGTTCTCATTCAGATAAGAGAACTAACTCACTCATTGGTTTTATTGGGTTGTTTTTTTTCTGTAGACTACTCTTGGCTGTATATTAGGACAATAATAATATGTATGTATGAATAAAATAAATCAGAATTTGATTTTACATGATGTAAATGTCTAGAATGTTATTTAGAAATATTTATTTTAGATGAATTAGTACATGGATGATGAGCATGTTTTAAATGGAAGTCTGATAAGCATATCAGCAAAAGATTTAAATTACAGTAACTGATTGTGACATCCTTAGTAAATGCCAAGAAACATAGCTTTTACAGCAAGTTCATGGAAATACTCCGATTAAATATTCATGAATTCTCTACTAAAAGAAAAGTCTCTTATGGTCTTGTTTGACAGAGAATGACCTTTGCTTCAATGAGTTCCCATCTTTGCTGTAACTTAGTGTTCAGATACCCTACTTAGATGAATAAAACATAGCATTTTGTTCTTTGTATTTAGAATATGTGATAATTTATAGAAAGGAAAACTTTGAAGCTTTAAAATGAAGTAAATGTGTTAAAAAAAGGCATTAAGAAATCTTTGAAGATCAATTTCTCAGCAGGAAATTTGTCAAAGCAATTAGGATCCACCCTGACTTGGGCAAACTCAGTAATGTTCAGTTGATATGCTCTTTCACATAACTAAAGCATTTTTAACTTTAGTGATCTGTGCTAGTCATACAATCAGTCACCTGATGGTTCATATACATAGGAGTCAACGGTTCCATTATGTGAAATAGAACTTTATGATGATAATAAAGTCAGATACACTACAGTTTTTCATATGAAAACAAAACAAATAAGAAAGCATAAATTGGATAACATTCAACCAGAGATACTATAGATTCAATATAGATTCAATTTTGGTATTTGTGCTTCTCTTTTTAGTTTTTATAGTCCTTTAGAAGGAAAGTGCTATTATTTTCTACTGAGATATACTCAGAAAAAAGTAACAGTTAGGGTAGACAGGAAGTCATGTTCTGAAGATCTGAAAATTTGCTAAAACAATCATCCATTCCATCACACCCTCTGAGCAAATAAGGTATCATCTGGTCCAGAAGAAAGTACTACATTAATTTTTGTGGCCATAGGACACCAACAATGTATTTAATCAGTGATTTACTTAATGGCCTGACCCAGAGGCAGGAGTTTATTCTATGGTATTGAAAGATTATTTAGGACTTCAATGGGTAGATATGTAGGGAATAAGGTGTGGACTCATTAATATTTTTATAATGATCTCTTTATGGAAAGACATGTGACACTTGATTCTAATGGAAACATTGACATCACATGTCCCCAGAGAAAGGAATATTTGTGCCTTTGTTGTAAGAATTATATCTGTTTCCTGCCAAAGCTCTCTGACATATACTAGACACATCAAGAAACATTACAAAAAGGGCATTACTCTTATTTGGTTAACATAAACTTGCAGAATTAAAAAAGGCCAAGTTCATATTATTGAAATTGTTCATTGAAAATGCATGCCCTGAAAATTAGATTCTAGCATTTGGCTAGAATGAAGTACCAGTGGGTGGCATGAGGTTTTTAAGTGTTCCCTGGCCTGCAATTAACAGAACCTAGAAAATTCCAATAAAGTATTTATGTTTGAAAAAATATTTCAATTTTCTGGACTTAATTCTATATCAGCAGTCCCAAGTATTTCTACAAGGATTACTCCTGTGACATACTTTTAAAAAAGAGTTTCCTTGGTCAGTTGAGTTGAGGAAATGTGCATGCTATATGATATTCTTTGCTACTTGCAAAGCAGAATAATAACACATTCAAAGCTTTGATAATAACTTAAATAAGAAAGCTTATTTGGCTTTTTTTCCCATCTAGTGTTCCCAAAATAGTACTTAACTACACAAATCTTTTCCTGTGCAATATTTATTGAAATCCTAAACATGTAATTTTCTGGAAAATTACTCCCAATGTAGCATTTACCAAAGATATTCAAATTTAATAAATATCCTTTGGGAACTACTTGCCACAAGTCTTTCATATATGAAGAAACATTTTGTTTTCTGCATGACTTTTTAGCGTGTGGCATATGAAAGGTTTTCCTGGATTTGTGATGTTGACTATTGCAAAATCTTATAAGATTTATTAATGAAATGGCTCTTTTATGATAATAACAGTGTTTGTTCAGTGTTCTCTTGTTCACGATAGTAACAATAGCCAGTAATCTTGAGTGTTTTCAGTGTGTCAGGAGTTATTTTAAATGCTTTAAATGAAACTATATACTTAATCCTCACAATAACCCTCAATGGTGGATGTTATTATTTCTTCTTTTTAGAAGAAAAAACAGAAAACAGAGAAGTTAAATAAATTGCTCACATTCACCTGACCAGTTAGTAACAGAGCTGGGATTCAAAACCAAGGATCCTGACTCCAAAGGCCATGTGCCTGACTCCAAAGTCCACGTGCATAATCCCAGCACTCTATTGCCACTTAGCAGGAGGGCCCCTGCTGGGACTCTCCTGATCCTCCCTCCATCCTCACTCATTTGTGGCTTTAGGTTCCTATTGGCTTCCAGGGTATCTCAGTGAAAAGGAAGCCCAGTCTTGTTCCAGAAACTTGAGACATTTGACAGTCTTGCTGAGGTTTTTATGCCTGAAATATGTCAGTAGTCAATACAAACTCTCGAGCTAGGGTCAACGTAATAGTTTCCAAAGGTTGCTGCTGCTGCTGCATCGCTTCAGTCGTGTCCGACTCTGTGTGACCCCATAGACAGAAGCCCACCAGGCTCCCCCGTCCCTGGGATTCTCCAGGCAAGAACACTGGAGTGGGTTGCCATTTCCTTCTCCAATGTGTGAAAGTGAAAAGTGAAAGTGAAGTCGCTCAGTCGTGTCCAACCCTTATCGACCCCACAGACTGCAGCCTACCAGGCTCCTCCATCCATGGGATTTTCTAGGCAATAGTACTGGAGTGGCTTGCCATTGCCTTCTCCAAAGGTTAGACTACTATTATTTCCAAAAGTAGTTTTCTAGACATTCTGATATTTTATGAACATAGTGCCAGTAAAAGTTTTCTATTTTACATAATATGAAATAAGAGAAATATAATGTCATCACCTCTTTTTTGATATTTACAGTAACTTTGTTTAATCTAGCATTTCCCAAAGATAGAATTTGAAGATATTTTATCTCCTTCATGGAACACCTATCACCATCTTAAAGACCAGAGTTAAAACCTCCTTAGCTTGGTAAATAGTGATTTATGACCAGTGAGGTGCTGGTATTTAAAAACTGGGTCTCCAGGGCAAAAATGAAAGGAAGTCTGATTTGCAGAAGTGAAAAGATAGGCACAACAGGTTCTGAAAAACTGACAAAGTCTGACTTTAGTACACCATTTGTTTCTTAATCTTGTCAAAATCTAGAATTACCTCTTACATTATCATAAAAATTGGCATCTCTTTACTTGGAGGCCATTATTTAAAAGGTCAAGAGGGATTTTTAAGGATTATATTCAAATGTCTTATCTGTTTACTTTATGTGGACAGTTTACATAAGTACTTGAAAAGTCACATTTGGACTAAGTCACCATCAATATGGTTGTAATACTATAGATTTTCTTCTAGAATTCCAACATTAGATGCATATCAAGATTGCCTATATCCTAATAATTCTATCTCTAGATACTTAAATGTACTCCCATCACAAAAAGGCATATGCAAGAGTCTATAAAAAGGACAGTAGGTACACACCTAAGTGGGAACAAAATCCCCAAAGGGAATAACCGTAAGGAAAGAAAAGAGGAAAGCCATTTAGACCAGGTTTATTTCAAAGGTTCACTATCTCCAAGTTTTTACTCCCTGGATTTCTGTGGCCTAATGGAGTTCCCTCTAGTTCCTTAAAAATACCACCTTATCTCAAAATGGCACATTCATATGTATGAGAAGTTTGAAAATACTCTCATGAAAACATCTAAGACAACAATACCACCCACAGTTATACTACTGTTAATAGCATTCAACCCATGCTCATTGCATTGAAGTTGTCAGGGAAGAAAAAGAAAATTGTCTACCTTCTTTTTATATTGTTCTGGGACTTGTGAATTAAATTGACAGAAGAGAGATTATCAACAGAAAAGATGGATTTTTATTCATGTATATACGTAGTTCATAGAAAAACATGACTCAAGGAGACATTTAGAACTGAGGACTTATATCTTGACAGGGGAAGGGGAGGGGAATAAAGAGCACTTATGGGAAAACAAATGACGTTTAGAAAAGATAAATGGACCCTTACAAAAATAGATGGCAGATATATAGTTTTGTGACGGTGTCTGTTTAGATTATTTTTTAGGGTGCTAATTTCTCCTTTCTGGTGATAGGCATCAGTCCTCCCTGATTGCAGAACTCCTGAGAGAGGTTCTTTATGACAGCTGAATTCTTCCCGGAGGCTTTGATTTTAAACAGATAAGTAGAGTTTAGAAGTTTAAAAAAAGAAACGTAGTAGTGTATATTCTCGAATGGACAAGACATGTATAAAGTATAGAGGGTAGTGCTAGGGCTAAGTCACTTCAGTCGTGTCTGACTTTTTGCGACCCTATGGACCATAGACTACCAGGCTCCTCTGTCTGAGGGATTCTCCAGGCAAGAATACTGGAGTGGGTTGCCATTTCCTCCTCCATAGGATCTTCCCAACCTAGGAACTGAAACTGCATTTCTGGCATCTCCTCATTGGCAGGCGGGTTCTTTACTACATTCGCCACCTGGAAGAACAGTTCAAAATGTGGGACGATATAATTGAGATTAGGAAATTGATCTGAAAAATTATACTCAGGATTTTCTGAAGCACAGCTGCATGCAAGGAAACATTTCTGTGGGTATCTGAGAAACAAATCTCCAGCAAGCTGAGGTCATTTCTCAGTGGATTTATGACTCATTTCTTAGTGGATTTATGATATGGGCTAATTTTTAGCCTGCTAGACCACTTCTCTTTGAAAACAGATTTGGCTTGCTTAAGAACCAGGCAAACTAACAGCTACAAAGATGTGACAAAGATGTTTCTGTTTCCATACAGAAATGGTATGGAACAGAAACAGAAGATATCAAGAAGTGTCAAGAATACATAGAAGAACTACACAAAAAAGATCTGCATGACCCAGATAATCACGATGGTCAGACATCCTGGAATGTGAAGTCAAGTGGGCCTTAGGAAGCATCACTATGAACAAAGCTAGTGGAGGTGATGGAATTCCAGTTGAGCTATTTCAAATACTACAAAGATGACACTGTGAAAGAGCTGCACTCAGTATGCCAGCAAATTTGGAAAACTCACCAGTGGCCAAAGGACTAGAAAAGGTCAATTTTCATTCCAATCTCAAAGAAAGGCAATGCCAAAGAATGCTCAAACTACTGCACAATTGCACTCATCTCACCAGCTAACAAAGTAATGCTCATAATTCTCCAAGCCAGACTTCAACGGTACATGAACTATGAACATCCAGATGTTCAAGCTGGATTTAGAAAAGGCAGAGGAACCAGATGTCAAATTGCCAACATCCATTGGATCATTGAAAAAGCAAGAAAGTTCCAGAGAAACATCTACATATCCTTTATTGACTATGCCAAAGCCTTTGACTGTGTTGATTACAACAAACTGTGGAAAACTCTTCAACAGATGGGAATACCAGGCCACCTGACCTGCTTCTTGAGAAATCTGTATGCAGGTCAGGAAGCAACAGTTAGAACTGGACATGGAACAACAGACTGGTTCCAAATTGGGAAAGGAGTACGTCAAGGCTATATTTTGTTACCCTGCTTATTTAACTTATATGCAGAGTACATCATATGAAATGCTGGGCTGGATGGAGCACAAGCTGGAATCAAGATTGCCAGGAAAATTATCAATTACTTCAGATAGGCAGAAAGCAAAGAAGAACTAAAGAGCCTCTTGATGAAAGTGAAAGAGGAGAGTGAAAAAGTAGTTTAGAATTCAATATTCAGAAAACTAAGATCATGGCATCCGGTCCCATCACTTCATGGGAAATAGATGGGGAAACAGTGGAAACAGTGTCAGACTTTATTTTTTTGGGCTCCAAAATCACTGCAGATGCTGATTGCAGCCAGGAAATTAAAAGATGCTTACTCCTTGGAAGGAAAGTTATGACCAACCTAGATAGCATATTAAAAAGCAGAGACATTACTTTGCCAACCAAGGTCCGTCTAGTCAAGGCTATGTTTTTTCCCGTGGTCATATATGGATGTGAGAGTTGGACTGTGAAGAAAGCTGATCGCCAAAGAATTGATGCTTTTGAACTGTGGTGCTGGAGAAGACTCTTAAGTGTCCCTTGGGCTGCAAGGAGATCCAACCAGTCCATTCTAAAGGATATCAATCCTGGGTGTTCATTGGAGGGACTGATGCTAAAGATGAAACTCCAATACTTTGGCCACCTCATGCGAAGAGGTGACTCACTGGAAAAGACTCTGATGCTGGGCGGGACTAGGGGTGGGAGGAGACGGGGATGACAGAGAATGAGATGTCTGGATGGCATCACCAACTCGATGGACATGAGTTTGAGTGAACTCCGGGAGTTGGTGATGGACTGGGAGGCCTGGCGTGCTGTGATTCATGGGGTCGCAAAGAGTCAGACACGACTGAGCAACTGAACTGAACTGAACTGAACTGAACTGAAAATCACTCCAGATGGTGACTTCAGCCATGAAATTAATAGATACTTGCTCCTTGGAAGAAAAACTATGACCAACCTAGACAACATATTAAAAAACAGAGACATTACTCTGCCAACAAAGGTCCATCTAGTCAAAGCTTTGGTTTTTTCAGTAGTCATGTATTGATGTGAGTGTTGGACTATAAAGAAAACTGACTGCCGAAGAACTGATGCTTTTGAACTGAGTTGTTGAAGACTCTTGAGAGTCCCTTGGACAGCAGGGCAATCCAACCAGTCCATCCTAAAGGAAATCAGTCCTGAATATTCATTGGAAGAACTGAGGCTGATGCTGAAAGTCCAGTACTTTGGCCACCTGATATGAAAAACTGACTCAATTTGAAAAGACCCGGATTCTGGGAAGATTGAAGATGGGAGAAGAAGGGGACAACAAAGAATGAGATGACTGGATGGCATCACTGACTCAGTATACATGAATTTGAGTGTTCTCCAGGAGTTGGTGATGGACAGGGAAGCCTGGAGTGCTGCCGTCCACGAGATTGCAAAGAGTCGGACACGTCTGAGAGACTGAACTGAACTGAACAGCTACAAATAGAAATCAGTGACAAATGTATCAAATTAATAGATATGTAGGAGAAGGCAATGGCAACCCACTCCAGTACTCTTGCCTGGAAAATCCCATGGACGGAGGAGCCTGGTGGGCTGCAGTCCATGGGGTCGCTGAGTCAGACACGACTGAGCGACTTCACTCTCACTTTTCACTTTCCTGCATTGGAGAAGGAAATGGCAACCCACTCCAGTGTTCTTGCCTGGAGAATCCCAGGGATGGGGGAGACTGGTGGGCTGCCATCTATGGGGTCACACAGAGTCTGACACGACTGAAGTGACTTAGCAGCACCAGTTAAAAAAAACACAAAATTCCCATTATTGAAATTTGTCTTTTTTTAATTTATTTTTTAATTGGTGTATAACTGCTTTGCAGTGTTGTGTTAGTTTCTGCTGTATATACATACATTCCCTCCTTCTAGAGCTTGCCACACACTCCTTCCCCTGTTCAACCCCTCTGGGTCATCACAGAGCGCTGAGCTGAGCTATCTGTGCTAGACGGCAGGCTCCCACTAGCTGTATGTTAACACATGGTAGTGTATATATGTCAGTGCTACTCTCTTAATCCGTCCCACCCATTCTTTCCTTCCTGTGCCCACAAGTCTGTTGTCTACATCTATGTCTTTATTCCTGCCATGCAGATATTTTCATCAGTAGCATTTTTCTCAATTCCATATATACACTTTAATATGCAATATTTTTTTTATCCTTCTGACTTACCTTTCTGTATGACTGTCTTCAGTTCAACTATATCACTACAAATGACCCATTTTTTTTCCTTTTTAGGAATATTCAAAAAATATGAGTAATATTCCAAAAGTATGGACCGCTTCATGGATTTGCATGTTATCCTTGCGCAGGGACCATAATCTTCTCTGTATCCTTCCGATTTTAGTGTGTGTGCTGCTGGAGCAAGCACAAAGTTGATCTCTTACATCAAAGTCAGAAAACCGTGCAAACAATTATAGTAAATGACATAATTCTAAAACTATTAAGGACAGAAGTACATATATTCAAGGTAACACTCAAAACACTTAAATATTTCACAGCTTAGGCATTATCCAGACTGACGAGTGCTGGCTGTAAAGCATTGCGATGGCCATGATATTGTGTACCAAGTGAAATACCATCATTACAATGTCAGATCTATTTCCTTGTTTTCCTTTCACTTTACTTAAAATAACCTAATACAACTTGAATTTTCACAAAGCATGTATTGCCAAATTCCAATTTTAGTTTTTAAAATTAATATTACATTTTATGCATTTTTCATGTATATTGTATGATTAATTATGTTAGTATTAAGGAAACAAGTACTCCTTGTTTGTATAAACTCAACTTGCAAATGTATAGACTAAAACTTTTTTTATCTACATCTTGTTTCCCCTAGAAATAGAATTTAGAAAAAAAAAACAATTATTTAACACATCATGTTGCATTTTAAAGAAATATAGAAATGTGGCTAAGATTTACATTATTGATAGTGAATTATACTACTTAGACCATTTCTAGTTTTAACAATCTTTGCAATCCTATTAACTTCTGGAACAAATATGGAGCAATGCCATTTGGCTTGTTAACAAAGTAGTCACAAATATCAGTGGGAAAAAGTGTAATATATGCACTAAATGCTTTTGAAGCTACTACGAGAACATGAAGTAGAAATTATGAGCTAGCAGCCAATAGGAGAAAAACACAAGCTTCTTTCTACATGCAGTCATGATTTGTAAACAACAATTACTAACTAGAGAAAATGAGAGCAAAACACAGAGCTCAACCAGGTGTTATTTTATGTAAGTGATTTACTCTGCTATTTGATCAATGATAAGAACAAAATCACCCATATCCTCAGGAAGCCATGAATGTTTCAAGGCAGCTGTGATAGCACCTGGATACTTGTCCTACGCAATGACTATCTCCATCAAGGAAGAATCAAGATTTATTCCACTCGGCTTGAACCAGAAACAAGGCCAATAAATCTGTTGTTGCATTGCATTATTTCTTTAATGAGAGAACAAAGACAGTTTTACAGTCCTATTTATGGTGAGTTGGCAGGAATACACTTGCATCCTCTTGAATCTGTGTGACAGGATCATCCAACATTTCCCCAAGTGGGCAGAGCATGAGTGCTTTCTTCTGCCTTTCTATACTCTCTATAAACGCACGCACACACACACACAGACATACACGCTCGCACACTCATATTTACATACCCACACATTCACATACTCTCGCACACTCATACACACATGTGTACACACATATACTCATACAGATTTACATGTACACACGCACATACACACTGTTGCTAAGGAAGAAATTTTCTTCTCCCTTCTAGGTTCTTCTGGCTGATGTAAAAATCAAATTGACCTGAGACAGATTGACAAGAAAAATCAAACAAAAGTTTAATAAAATGTATTAATGAGAGAGGGGCTTCTCTTGTGGTTCTGCGATAAAGAATCTGCCTGCAATGCAGCAGATCCAGGTTCAATCCCTGGGTCAGGAAGATCCCATGGACTAGGAAATACTCCAATATTCTTTTCTTGCCTGGGGAATCCCATGGACAGAGGAAAACCCAGGAAATTTGAGTAACTCCCCCCCAAAAATGATTGAAACCTTCACCTTAAACACCATTGTCAGCTAAACATTCATGCAAAAGAGTATGCTGGAGTAGTGATTTGGGACTCCAAAAGGAAAAAAGGCAGTTCACAGGAAAGCATTTGTTTGTTGTGCCATTCAGAGACAGTGGGACACAAAGAGGATCCTGACGAGCCTGACAAGTTTGTCCCACCACATCTAGTCCATATTCTTTTCAGATATCTCTGGTGATATCTGTATTCAAGGAACAGAACCTTTACATAAATTCTTTAGACAGCTAAAAGGGACATGAAAAGAAAGGCTTCCTGAGTCTTCTGTTTCTTAAAAATAATCAGCCTCTTTCACTATGCATGAAGTCCTCCAGATCCATGCATGTTGCTGGCTCAGTAATAATTCACTGTTTATATATATATATCACATCATCTTTATCCATTCATCTGGTGATGGACATTGGGTGATTTCCATAACTTGGTTGTTTTCTTTATTGTAAATAATGCTGCTATAAAGATTGTGTGTGTATATTTTCAACTTTGTGTTTTCCTGTTTTTTTTTTTTTTTTTTCAGATATATACCCATGAGTGGAATTTTGGATCATATGGTAGGCTTCCCAGGTGTTGCTAGTGGTAAAGAAACTGCCCACCAATGCAGGAGATATAAGAGACATGGGTTCAATCCCTGGGTCAGGAAGATCCCCTGGAGAAGGGCATGGCAACCCACTCCAGTATTCTTGCCTGGAGAATCCCATGGAAGGAGGAGCCTGATGGACTACAGTCCATAGGGTCATAGAGTTGGACACAACGGAAGCAACTTAGCATACACACATGCACTCATGACAGTTCTGTCTTCAATTTTTTGAGAAACCTCCACACTGTTTTTCATAGTGGCCACACCAATTTACATTCCCCCAACAGTATATAGGAATTTGCTTTTCTACACATCCTCACCATTATTTATTTGTATTTTCTTGGATGTTAGCCATTCTGACATGTATGAGGTGGTGTCAATTGTGGTTTTGAATTACATTTCTCTAATAATTAGTGATGTTGAGCATCTTTTCATGTGCCTTTTACCTATCTATACATCTTCTTTCTAGAGAAAGGAATGACTACCCACTCCAGTTCTTGCCTGGAGAATTACGTGGACAGAGGAACCTGACAGACTATAGTACGTGGGGTCACAAAGAGTCGGATATGTCTTCTCTGGAAAAACATCTATTCAGGTTTTCTGTGTTCGGTCAATCAGTCTTGTCTGACTCAGCAACCCCATGGACTATAGCCCACCAGGCTCTTCTGTCCATGGGATTTTCCCTGGCAAGAATACTGGAGTGGGTTTCCATTTCCTCCTCCAGGGATCAAAACTGCATCTCCTGCATTGCAGGCAGCTTATCTAATGGTGAACCACTGGGGAAGCCTATTCAGGTTTATGTGTGTGTGTTAAGTAGCTTCAGTTGTGTACAATTCTGCAACTGTATGGACAGTAAGCTCCTCTGTCCATGGGATCCTCCAGGCAAGAATTCTGGAGTGGGTTGCCATGCCCTCATCCAAGAGATCATTCTGACCCAGGGATTGCATTTCTTGTCTCCTGCTTTGGCAGATGGGTTATTTGCCACTAGTGCCACCTGGGAAGCCCTCTTCAGGTCTACTACCTATTCTTTAATCAGATTGTTTGTTTTTTTGATATTGAAATATAGGAGCTGTTTATGTATTTTGGATATTACGTCCTTATCAGTGGTATTATTTGCAAATATTTTCTTCTATTTAGTGGGTTGTCTTTTCCTTTTGTCAATGATTTCCATTGCTTGTAAAAGCTGTTAAATTAGATCCCATTTGTTTATTTTTCCTTTTATTTCTTTTGCGTTAGAAAACGGATCAAAACAATATTGTTGCAATTTATGTCAAAAAGTGTTCTTCTTATGTTCTTTTCTGGGATTGTTATTGTTTTGGGTCTTACATTTAGGTCTTTAATCCATTATAAATTTATTTCTGTATATAGTGTGAGGAAATATCCTAATCTCGTTCTTTTACTTGTAGCTGTCCAACTTTCCCAGCACCACTTACTGAAGAGACTCTCTTTACTTCATTGTATATTCTTGCCTCCTTTGTCATAGATTAATTGACCACAGGCACATGGATTTATTTCTGAGCTCTTTAGTGAGATAATCAGACAGAGTAAAATAAATATTCTCTGTTATCACTTACATGTAGAATCTAAAAAAAATAATAATGATACAAATGAATGAATATGTATAACTGTAGATCAAATAAAAAAGATATCACAGCTTAAAAGTTGAGTGTTATGTTTTGTTTGGCAGACACTCTTAGGACTTCGAGCCCAGGAAAAAGCATCTCAAATAATGCTGAGACTGCTCAGAAGAGGATTGGGGAAAGCTGGGATATATGGGAGTTTTTGCAACTAAATCAGGTAGTCAGACCATTAAAAGACTACTGTTAATGAAAGAAAACCAGGTTTCTAAAGGAATTTAGCACTTTTCTATGTATGGAAAGATGCAAGAGTCTGGACTCACTGAAACCGATCCTTTGATACGCACCTCAGCTATCTGGGGATAGTATCCTGAGTTTTCTCAGGTGCAGGTTGGGATGGCTGCAGCAGCTGACTGCTAGATGGGCTTGGCAGTGGGCAGCCCGCAGCCCACTTGTCTCCATCCTGAATTTCTTCAGGGCTCACCTTCTGGGCAGCTTTAATGTAATAACTTGAAGGCTGCAGCATCCTTTGTTTACTGATATGGCAGACAACATTTTAGTCATGATAAAAAAAAAACAGAAACTGACTCACAGATACAGAGAACAAGCTACTGGTTACCAGTGGGGAGAGGGAATTGGCATGAAGGACAACATAAGCATATGGGATTAAGAGATTAAAACTACCATGTATACAATTAATAGGCAGCAAGGGTATATTGTATAGTGGAGGACAATATAGCCATTATTTCACAATAGTATTAAATGAAGTACAATCTATAAAAGTATTGAAACTAATAGATTAGTCTTTTTAGGTCTTCTGCCCATTCTTTAATCAGGTTTCTTGGTTTTAAATCAGCTATACTTCACGACTGAGCGACTGAACTGAACTGAACTGAACTGATACTTCTATTAAAAAATTAATAACCAACCTAAATTAATTCTGAAGCCAAAGAAATACATTTAAGTTTACAAATTTTGCTTCACTACAGAAAATACATGCTTATACAAAATTATGAATATAACTTTCACTTCCAAAAAATAATAGAGAATAAAAAATCAAAAACAACTTTTTAACATTGCACAGCTAGATTATATAGAATTACAGAACTTAACATTACAACCTATAAAAATCTATGGGATCCAGCAGACTTTTACTGATCAAAAGATGTTAAATAGTGGTGAGGAAAATTGAGAGCTCAGTTCAGAAGTTAGAACAGGTATTGGAATGATGAAAATGGGGTTAGAATTAGTGAAAAGACAATTGATATTGGGAGTACTCAAAATCAGTAGTCAAATAACTCAGAATATTTTGGGCTTTGTTTTATTCCTCAATCCTATATATTTTTCAGTTGAGATGGTTAAATAATGGGCTTCCCAGGTGGCTCAGTGGGTAAAGAATCTGCCTGAAATGCAGGAGACACAGGAGACATGGATTTGATTCCTGAGTTGGGAAGATTTCCTGGAGGAGATGGCATGGCAGCCTAGAGGAAATGGCAACCCACTCCAGTGTTCTTGCCTGGAGAATCCCATGATCAGAGGAGACTGGCAGGCTATAGTCCATGGGGTCGCAAAGAGTTGGAAATGACTGAATAACTGAGCACATTATTATTCTTATATGTTATTATTATTTTCTTACATTAATTCTACTCTTATAGAATGATGGTGATATACATGGAGCATGTAAATTAATTAGATAGTGTTTGTATGGTACCATAATGGATACATAGAACAAAACCTCAGCAGCCAGGGCAATTGTCTGGTAAGCCTTGAAATGAGATTTAAACAAGTTGTAAATAAAGGAGATACTTACATGCCAAGTTTCTAATGTCTTTGTGTGGCACTGTACCAGGTCCTGTGGGAGCTTTAGATCTTGAAATGTGACACAGTGACATGGTCCATAAGGTACAGTCTGGGGTCTGCTTCCTATCTCTTAAGGACCTGTTGATGCTCATTTCTCAACTTGAAAATAGTTGTACTTACAAAATTTCAATGTATTTTAAAGGTGACTTAATGTATGTGAAAAGCATGAGGAGTTGAAAAGTAAACTACAATATATTATTATTTATTCTATAAAGAGGGCTTGCAAGAGCTTATGATAGAGGCAGACAATTGCTAGTGTCATGTGGAATAGACAGTAAATGTTTTAGGAATTCAAACATCAAAATCAATTCCATTTGCAGTGATCAAAGAAGTCTTAAATAAGTCTGGGTTCTGTCTTAAGGGAAAAAAGGTAATCGCTGCTATTTTATCTTATGAATAGAAGTCCTTATATGTGAATCTGTCTTCTAAAATTCCCAAGTTTATCCCTGGGTTGTTTCACAGCCAAAATGTGACTGAAATTTTCTGGTTTGTTTATGCACCTTAGGGGTCCAACACCATAGAAAAGGATCTTTTCTTTTTCCTCCTTGAAACATCTAATAAGCAAATCCATAATACTTTTGAGACTAATTTTCACAAAACTTCTTCATTTAAAATACTTTTGAAGCCAGTGGTTTTTAGCTAGCTTTGTCTGCAATTTTGTATCATCCCATAAATTCAAGGATGACAGAAATATATAGCAAGACTAAAATTTGGTGACTCTTCCATAAGCTACATGTGTTACTTCATAGTCATACCTTATAAATATATTCATATTTATCTTCAACTTTTTGAATTTATTAAAATTTTGAATTATATTTTTGAAAAAGTCTTCTGAATATCACATAAACTAAGACTGAGATTATTTAGGCTCTTTGAGATCATATTCTTTTTAAATCAGTGTTTTTAAATTATGGGTAATATAATAATTTGTCAATGTAATTTAAAACTGAAACTATTGGACAATTATTAAGTTTATTTCTGTTTTGCTCTTGTTAACTTCTAGTTTTCTAAGTGAGCATGGTAAACAACTAGTAGTAATTTAATGCTGTTATAGTTGATATATAATGTGTGTGTGAGTATGTATGTGTTTTTAGAGAACCCACAGTTCAGTTTTATCCAGATCAAAGAAAAGAGAAACTTTTGATCATAACTGGAAGAAACTCAGCTAGAGGTTTGGAATCAGTACTAAAACAACAGGTGCAATGAGGACAGTATCTTCCAAATACAGTTGATTCACTGCTACATTTGTCTATTTGTCTAATATTATAATAATTATAAACAGAGTAGCACAAGTAGTATTTGGAAAAACCCTTTCAGTGTTGCAGTGTCAGGCATAAATAACATTTCACTTGTATTCTCACCCCTGGTTCTCTTTGCCTTCCTGGGCTGCTGCTTCTTCAGTAAAGTCATTTTAGATATTGAAAGTCTTGAGAATCTCCTCATGAGTTTTCCTCTTGATCATGCTGGCCACAGTCTTACATGTATAATATCAAGCATATCTTTGATGTTTAAATAGTCCGCAGTCATAGTAAGTTTAAAAAATGTTCCTTGGGAAACTTTCAGGTATTATGTGTCCCAGACAGGGATAACATCCCTTTCATTTTCTTTGTTTTCATCATCTACAGGAGGAGGGTCATCCCTGTAGTGTTTATACCACAGAATGACATTTTTAAAAAATTTTAAAGAATATTGCTGAATTAAGATTTGGAGAGGAACTGGTCGTCATCTCATCCATGATCAATTCCAAATCTTCCTAAATAGTCGTGATAGATATATAACTTAATAGTTACACGATAGTTTCCTGGGTTGGAGAGATCCCCTGGAAGAGGAAATGGCAACCTACTCCAATATTCTTGTCTGGGATATTCTATGGACAGAGGAGTCTGGCAGATGACAGTCCATGGGATCAGGAAGAGTCAGACATGACTTGGCGACTAAAGAGCAAAAGCAACATACAATAGATACACAGTTTAGTTACATAGGTTGTGGCCATTTACTATTTTAGAAATATTTTGAATCACACCAGGTATATCATTTTGAATAGTGCTTTTGTGACTTTAAATATTACACCTGTTTCCCCAACCTGTATGTCTACCTCATTTTTAAACAGCTTGATTGAAATCTATTCAATGGATTTCTTTTAAGAGTCTAAACATTTTTTATACAGTTCAGTTCAGTCGCTCAGGCGTGTCCAACTCTTTGCGACCCCATGAACAACAGCACACCAGGCTTCCTTGTGCATCACTAACTTCCGGAGTACACCCAAAACCCATGTCTATTGAGTCGGTGATGAAGTCCAACCATCTCATCCTCTGTCGTCCCCTTCTCCTCTTGACCTCAATCTTTCCCAGAATCAGGGTCTTTTCCAATCAGTCATCTATTTGCATCAGGTGGCCAAAGTTGGAGTTTCAGCTTCAAAATCAGTCCTACCAATGAATACCCAGAACTGTACTCCTTTAGGGTGGACTGGCTGGATCTCCTTGCAGTCCAAGGGACTCTCAAGAGTCTTCTCCAACACCATAGTTCAAAAGCATCAATTCTTGGGTGATCAGCTTTCTTCACAGTCCAAATCTCACATCCATACATGACCACAGGAAAAAACATAGACTAAACTAGACAGACCTTGGTTGGCAAAGTAATGTCTCTGCTTTTTAATATGCTATCTAGGTTGGTCATAACTTTCCTTCCAAGGAATAAGTGTCTTTTAATTTCCTGGCTGCAATCAGCATCTGCAGTGTTTTTGGAGCTCCAAAAAATAAAGTCTGACACTGTTTCCCCATCTATTTCCCACGAAGCGATGGGACCAGATTCCATGATCTTCGTTTTCTGAATGTTGAGCTTCAAGCCAAATTTTCACTCTCCTCTTTCACTTTCATCAAGAGGCTTTTGAGTTCCTCCTCACTTTCTGCCATAAGGGTGGTGTCATCTGCATATCTGAGGTTATTGATATTTCTCCCAGCAATCTTGATTCCACCTTGTGCTTCTCCCAGCCCAGCATTCCTCATGATGTACTCTGAATATAAGTTAAATAAGCAGGGTGACAATATACAACCTTGAGTTACTCCTTTCCCTATTTAGAACCAGTCTATTGTTACATGTCCAGTTCTAACTGTTGCTTCCTGACCTGCATACAGGTTTCTCAAGAGGCAGGTCAGGTGGTCTGGGATTCCCATCTCTTTCAGAATGTTCCAAATTTATTGTGATTGACACAGTCAAAGGCTTTGGCATAGTGAATGAAGCAGAAATAGATGTTTTTCTGGAACTCTCTTGCATTCTCCATGATCCAACAGATGTTGGCAATTTGATCTCTGGTGCCTCTGCCTTTTCTAAAACCTGCTTGAACATCTGGAAGTTCACGGTTCACATATTGCTGAAGTCTGGCTTCGAGAATTTTGAGCATGACTTTACTAGCGTGTGAGATGAGTGCAATTGTGCGGTAGTTTGAGCATTCTTTGGCATTTCCTTTCTTTGGGATTGGAATGAAGACTGAAATTTTCCAGTCCTGTGGCCACTTCCAAGTTTTCCAAATTTGCTGGCATATTGAGTGCAGCACTTTCACAGCATCATCTTTCAGGATTTGAAATAGCTCAAATGGAATTCCATCACCTCCACTAGCTTTGTTCATAGTGATGCTCTTTAAGGACCACCTGACTTCACATTCCAAGATGTCTGGCTCTAGGTGAGTGATAACGCCATCATGATTATCTTCATCGTGAAAATCTTTTTTGTACAGTTCTTCTGTGTATTCTTGCCACCTCTTCTTAATATCTTCTGCTTCTGTTAGGTCCATACAATTCTTGTTCTTTAACGAGCCCATCTTTGCATGAAACTTTCCCTTGATATCTCTAATTTTCTTGAAAAGATCTCTTGTTTTTCCTATTCTGTTGTTTTCCTCTATTTCTTTGCATTGATCGCTGAGGAAGGCTTTCTTATCTCTCCTTGCTATTCTTTGGAACTCTGCATTCAGATGCTTATATCTTTCCTTTTCTCCTTTGCTTTTCGCCTCTCTTCTTTTCACAGCTATTTGTAAGGCCTCCTCAGACAGCCATTTTGCTTTTTTGCATTTCTTTTCCATGGGGATGGTCTTGGTCCCTGTCTTCTGTACAATGTCACGAACCTCTGTCCAGAGTTCATCAGGCACTCTATCTATCAGATCTACTCCCCTAAATTTATTTCTCACTTCCACTGTATAATCATAAGGGATTTGATTTAGGTCATATCTGAATGGTCTAGTGGTTTCCCCTATTGTCTTCAATTTAAGTCTGAATTTGGCAATAAGGAGTTCATGATCTGAGCCACAGTCAGCTCCTGGTCTTGTTTTTGCTAACGGTATACAGCTTCTCCATCTTTGGCTGCAAAGAATATAATCAATCTGATTTCGCTGTTGACCATCCGGTGATGTCCATGTGTAGAGTCTTCTCTTGTGTTGTTGGAAGAGGGTGTTTGCTATGACCAGTGCGTTCTCTTGGCAAAACTCTATTAGCCTTTGCCCTGCTTCATTCTGTGCTCCAAGGTCAAATTTGCCTGTTACTCCAGGTGTTTCTTGACTTCCTACTTTTGCATTCCAGTCCCCTAGAATGAAAAGGACATCTTTTTTGGATGTTAGTTCTAAAAGGTCTTGTAGGTCTTCATAGAACCATTCATCTTCGGCTTCTTCAGCGTTACTGGTTGGGGCATAAATTTGGATTACTGTAATATTGAATGGTTTGCCCTGGAAACTAACAGAAATCATTCTGTCGTTTTTAAGACTGCATGCAAGTACTGCATTTCAGACTCTTTTGTTGACCATGATGGCTACTCCATTTCTTCTAAGGGATTCCTGTCCACAGTAGTAGATATAATGATCATCTGAGTCAAATTCACCCATTCCAGTCCACTTTAATTCACTGATTCCTAGAATGTCGACGTTCACTCTTGTCATCTCCTGTTTGACCACTTCCAATTTGCCTTGATTCATGGACCTAACATTCCAGGTTCCTATGCAATATTGCTCTTTACAGCATTGGACCTTGCTTCTATCACCAGTCACATCCACAACTGTGTATTTGTTTCTCTTTGGCTCCATCCCTTCATTCTTTCTGGAGTTATTTCTCCACTGATCTCCAGTAGCATACTGGGCACCTACCGACCTGGGGAATTCCTCATTCAGTATCCTATCATTTTGCCTTTTGATACTGTTCGTGGGGTTCTCAAGGCAAGTATACTGAAGTGGTTTGCCATTCCCTTCTCAAGTGGACCACATTCTGTCAGACCTCTACACCATGACCCTTCCATCTTGGGTGGCCCCACATGGTATGGCTTAGTTTCATTGAGTTAGACAGGGCTGTGGTCCATATGATCGGATCAACTAGTTTTCTGGGATTATGATTTCAGCGTGTCTGCCCTCAAATGCCCCCTCGCAATACCTACCGTCTTATTTGGGTTTCACTTACCTTGGTCGTGGAATATCTCTTCACAGTTGCTCCAGCAAAGCGCAGCCGCTGTACCTTGCCTTGGACGAGGGATATCTTCTCAAGTCCGCCCCTCCTGACCTTGAAGATGGAGTAGCTCCTCTCGGCCCTCCTGTGCCCACACAGCCACCGCCTCTTGGACGTGGGACAGCTCCTCTCGGCCACTACCCTGACCTTGGGCGTGGGGTAGCTCCTCTTGTCCACGCTTCTGGGCGTGGTCAGTTGCGCGGAGCCAGTGTCTCTCGTGTCTGTGCCGCCGAGATAAGTGCAATTGTGGTAGTTTGAGCATTCTTTGGCATTGCCTTTCTTTGGGATTGGAATGAAAACTGACCTTTTCCAGTCCTGTGGCCACTGCTGAGTTTTCCAAATTTGCTGACATATTGAGTGCAGCACACTTTCACAGCATCATCTTTCAGGATTTGAAATAGCTCAACTGGTATTCCATCACCTTCACTTAGCTTTGTTTGAGGTGATGCTTCCTAAGGCCCACTTAACTTCACATTCCAGGATGTCTGGCTCTAGGTGAGTGATCACACCATCGTGATAATCTGGGTCATGAAGATCATTTTTGTACAGTTCTTCTGTGTATTCTTGCCACCTCTCCTTAATATCTTCTGCTTCTGTTAAGTCCCTACCATTTCTATCCTTTATTGAGCCCATCTTTGATGAAATGTTCTCTGGTATCTCTAATTTTCTTGAAGAGATCTCTAGTCTTTCCCATTCTGTTGTTTTCCTCTATTTCTTTGCATTGATCACTGAGGTACGCCTTCTTATCTCTCCTTGCTATTCTTTGGAACTCTGCATTCAAATGGGTATATCTTTCCTTTTCTCCTTTGCTTTTTGCTTCCCTTCTTTTCACAGCTATTTGTAAGGCCTCCTCAGATAGGCTTTGTAGCAATAAAATGTGAAAGTAAACCTTTATTCATTATATTATTTTAACATTATATTTTTACAAGTTTTTTCACTTAGCTGCTTTCACAGTATATGATTAAAATGATTTTAGTCATTTATTTTAGATGACTTTCCTGGTCATTTTAATAGAATTTTTCTCTTTATGATAATATTTAATTCGGCTGACTTTTTCCTATCCTGGAACATAATGCAGAATTTTTGATGAATTGACTGAGGCCCAGAAGTTACAAATCATAGTCAAAGATAACTAGGATATTATATTTTAAATCTATTTATTTTCCAGTTTAAATGATAACTACTTTCACCTAGAATTATTAATGAAAACCAATTCTTTAATTTTAATATAGTGAAATATTATGAATTGGGAAATTATGTGAATTTAAGATGAGAAGGGCTTCCCTTATGGCTCAGTCAGTAAAGAATCTGCGTGCAATGCAGGAGACCCGAGTTTGATCCCTGGGTTGGGAAGATCCTCTGGAGAAGGAAATGGCAACCCACTCCAGTATTCTTGCCTAGAGAATCCCATGGACTGATATTCCTGGAGGGATACAGTACATGGGGTCACAAGAGTCGGACACTTCTTAGCGACTCAACCACCAAGATGAGATGTGACAAATTATTGATTTTTCTCTAGGGCCAGGTAGATTTGGGTGGATAGTGTATGTTCAGTTCAGTTCAGTTCAGTTCAGTCGCTCAGTCGTGTCCAACTCCTTGCGACCCCATGAATCACAGCATGCCAGGCCTCCCTGTCCATCACCAACTCCCGGAGTTCACTCAAACTCATGTCCACAGAATCGGTGATGCCATCCAGCCATCTCATTCTCTGACGTCCCCTTCTCTTCCCGCCCCCAACCTTTCCCAGCATCAGAGTCTTTTCCAGTGAGTCAACTTGTCACATGAGGTAGCCAAAGTATTGGAGTTTCAGATTTAGCATGAGTCCTTCCAATGAACACCCAGGATTGATCTCCTCTAAAATGGACTGGTTGGATCTCCTTGCAGTCCAAGGGACTCTCAAGAGTCTTCTCCAACACCACAGCAGAGTTCAAAAGCATCAATTCTTCAGCGATCAGCTTTCTTCACAGTCCAACTCTCACATCCGTACATGACCATGGGAAAAACCATAGCCTTGACTAGACGGACCTTGGTTGGCAAAGTAATGTCTCTGCTTTTTAATATACTATCAAGGTTGGTCATAACTTTCCTTCCAAGGAGTAAGCGTCTTTTAATTTCATGGCTGCATTCAGCATCTGCAGTGATTTGGGAGCCCAAAAAAAATAAAGTCTAACACTGTTTCCACTGTTTTCCCATCTATTTCCCATGAAGTGATGGGACCAGATGCCATGATCTTTGTTTTCTGAATGTTGAGCTTCAAGCCAACCTTTTCACTCTCCTCTTTCACATTCATCAAGAGGCTTTTGAGTTCCTCTTCACTTTTTGCCATAAGGGTGGTGTCATCTGCATATCTGAGGTTATTGATATTTCTCCCAGCAATCTTGATTCCAGCTTGTACTTCTTCCAGCCCAGCGTTCCTCATGATATACTCTGCATATAAGTTAAATAAGCAAGGTGACAATATACAACCTTGACGTACTCCTTTTCCTCCTATTTGAAACCAGTCTGTTGTTCCATGTCCAGTTCTGACTGTTGCTTCCTGACCTGCATACAGGTTTCTCAAGAGGCAGGTCAGGTGGTCTGGGATTCCCATCTCTTTCAGAATTTTCCACAGTTTATTGTGATCCACACAGTCAAAGGCTTTGGCATAGTGAATGAAGCAGAAATAGATGTTTTTCTGGAACTCTCTTGCTTTCTCCATAATCCAGCGGATGTTGGCAATTTTATCTCTGGTGCCTCTGCCTTTTCTAAAACCTGCTTGAACGTCTGGAAGTTCACGGTTCACATATTGCTGAAGCCTGGCTTGGAGAATTTTGAGCATGACTTTACTAGTGTGTGAGATGAGTGCAAATTGTGCGGTAGTTTGAGCATTCTTTGGCATTGCCTTTCTTTGGGATTGGAATGAAGACTGACCTTTTCCAGTCCTGTGGCCACTGCTGAGTTTTCCAAATTTGCTGGCATTTTGAGTGCAGCACTTTCACAGCATCATCTTTCAAGATTTACCTTCCTAAAAAATAGTGATACAACATATATATTTTTACTGATACTTGACAAGTAACATTAAGGTCAATAGAATCTCAGGCTGGTCTAATTTGAGGATATTTTTTACCTTTATATTTCAAGGAAACTGCATTTTAGAGAATCTGTCATATAAACAGTTTCCCAAATGCTTCTTAAATGACATAGTAGTTAGTAGAGATATATGGTATTAATCACTGAAAACAGCAGCCTCACAATATACTTAACAGTGAGCACATTAAATCAGCCAATCATAAGGCTAATAAAATATAAATTTAAAAGGTCAGGTTATGCTGAAAATAAATTTAAAGATGATGCTTCTGATTTTATTCTGTATATTTAAGAACTGATAGTGCTGTGTCATTTTGACTCATTATTAGTAGTGATGTTTCATTGTGGCCTCCGCAGGTAGTGAAAGGTTTTTGGACCAATATTTCCACATATTTTTCACTAACATATTTTTAAGCTGCCTACCAGCTTCATATTGACATAGCAGGAAGAAGTAGAAAGACTGTGCAAACTTTGTGTTGAACAATGTTAGTTTTTCCCTTGGGACAGACTCTTGAAATTCAAGGCTAGATACTTTTTTAAAAATAGACAAATTAATTCTGAGAAAGAACTAGAAAAAAAAATTAGTCCTACATCACCTGTAACTTAAGATGGTAACAATCAGAAAGAGGAAGATCCCATCCTTTTCTAGCAAGTACCATAGAGAAAAGAGAACCCTGACATTGTATATTAAATAAGGAAAATCTACAGGATCAGAGTATCCAAAATATTTTTCAAAGGATCAGATCAAATAGTTTTTGAAAGTAATATATCTAATTAGGTATTAAATAGACAACTTTTTTTTTGTTAATCTATTTTTTTATTGAAGGACAATTGCTTTACAGAATTGTCTTATTTTCTGTCAAACCTCAACATGAATCAGCCATAGGTACATATATAACGCCTCCCTTTTGAAAATCTCTCCCATCTTTCGCCCCATCCCACCCCTCTAGATTGATCCAGAGGCCCTATTTGAGTTTCCTGAGGCATACAGCAAATGCCCATTGGCTATGTGGTTTACACATGGTAATGTAAGTTTCCATGTTACTCTTTCCATGTGTCTTCTCCTATCTCTTTTTTATGAGTGTGCCTGTGATTATATTAGGCCTACCGGATAATCCAGAGTAACCTCATCTAAGAATCCTTAATTTACTCAAAACTGCAAAGTCTCTTTACCAGATAAGAGCATTCACAGGTTCTGGGGATTACAATGTAGAAATATTTGGATGCCATATGACACATCACAGGTGTCACATGGTTGAACATATCACAGTTTTATTCTCAGGTGTAAAAAAGAGACAGAGGCTATAAAGAAAATAAAGCACCAGTTCTGCTATATGCAAGCATCGTCTGTATATTTCTGGCTCTTAATCAGGTTTTGACTACATAGGGAAGTAGATAACAATATATTTTACCACTGATTACAGAGAAAATCACATGAAAAGAAAAGCACATGTAACAGATATGATTAGAATAGATTATGCTATCTAAAGCACGGTATATTTAATAAACATTTTCAAAACAAGATAAAGATCAGAAATATTTTGAAGCATGTTATCAGGTTTCAAAAATGTCAACTCATGCTAAATATCACATTTACAAAATTTCACAAGTAAGAACAGTGTGTTGAGTGTGTTCTTCTTCTCCACATACACAAAAGAAACACTGTTACATGGTTGTGCTCTGCAGTTATACCCATTGGCTCATTAGCAAAGGAAAGAGGAAAATCATATAGTCTTGAAAGTCTGTTCTGAGTTCTACTTTCTCATCTGTATTATTTATTTATTATATTATTGTTCTGAATTCACATTTCATCCTGTTTAATTCTAGAAAGAGGCACAGGGAAGCACAGAAAGGGGGGCATAAAGCAAGACAAACTGAAAAGCACTAAAAAAGGAAATTAAGAAAGTAAAGAAGATTGGAAAGAAGAGAAAGAAGGGATAAAAAATAAAAAGAGGTTGATAGATAAGCAAAGGGAAAGAGTTAGTTCTATTTGTACTAAAAGTCAGCACTAGCATTAGGACCGAGGTGGAAGTTATAGGAAGCAAACAATGACTCCAGATGTTTTATCAATTAAAGATTTTTAAAAGACAATGGATGGCTTTGTGAAGTACTGTACTCTTTATATAGTACTTTGTGAGGCACTGCACTCTTTATATAGTGCTTTGTAAAGTACTATGATCTTTATATATTCTTTGTGAAATACTACACTGCTAAAGTAGAAGTGGATAGATACTCAGCTATCAGAAATACATTGAAGCATTTTCTGCATTGGTGATAAAAGGTATTAAATTGCTTAAAAGATCTGTTCCTATATTGGAATTCTATTATTTAACATTCACTATTATGATTTTCACTGTCACAAACACATGTGCATAGGAGTGTTCCCTGCCCCAATCTCTCTTTTTCATCTAAACACACGCACACACACACTCATGCAGGTAAGCATATCCCAATAAATAAACCTTCATTTACCCAGTATGCTCAATAGATGACTGAGAATTAGCAATATTTGTTTGATCTTTAGGAAAATACTTCATGACCCATGGTGTAAATCTTGATTACATGCTAAGAGTAAAACATGTTTGTGATAATCCACAATATAATTTGATTGAGGGCAGGAGAAGAAGGAGATAAAAGATGATGAGTTGGTTGGATGGGATCACAGACTTAATGAACATGAGTTTGTGAAAACTCAGGGAGATAAAGAAGGATGTGAAAGCCTGATGTGCTGCAGTCCATGGGGTCACAAAGAGTTGGACACGACTGAGTGACTGAACAACAACAGTGTAGTTTTGAACAGTAGTATTAGTGTTTGATATTTTAAAATTTCAAGAAATAATCAACTCGAAGACAACAAGGATATTTGTAACACAGCCTCATTTCTACTAGTTTTGAGCAGGTATTTACAATACTGAATAGAATTAATTTTAAGAGAAAGTATAGCAAAAATGTTAAATTTTCCACTTATTTCTTGACATTCTGCATTAATATCAAAATTGGCCTTCTCATTATATCATTAAACAATTGCTCACTTCTCTGAGCCTCAATGTCATCATCTTATGGAGGCAATGTCTTCCCCATAGATTTATCACAATGTAATATGACCAACCTTGATAGTATATTAAAAAGCAGAGACATTACTTTGCCAACAAAGGTCCGTCTAGTCAAGGCTATGGTTTTTCCCGTGGTCATGTATGGATGTGAGAGTTGGACTGTGAAGAAAGCTGATCGCCGAAGAATTCATGCTTTTGAACTGTGGTGTTGGAGAAGACTCTTGAGAGTCCCTTGTACTGCAAGGAGATCCAACCAGTCCATTCTAAAGGAGATCAATCCTGGGTGTTCATTGGAAGGACTGATGCTAAAGCTGAAACTCCAATATTTTGGCCACCTCATGCAAAGAGTTGGCTCACTGGAAAAGACTCTGATGCTAGGAAAGGTTGGGGGTGGGAGGAGAAGGGGACTACAGATGGTTGGATGACATCACCGACTCTGTGGACATGAGTTTGAGTGAACTCTGGGAGTTGGTGATGGACAGGGAGACCTGGCGTGCTGTGATTCATGGGGTCGCGGAGAGTCAGACACGATTGAGCGACTGAACTGAAATGAACTGAACTGAATAAGATAACATACATAATATAAACATTTAATAAAATTGATTAACTCAATTAAGAGCAAAATACTTAACTAGAAAAATTCAGTTTCTTTAGGTGTCTCCATATGAGCATAAGAAAGCAAAACTTTTCTAAGTGTGAGTAAGATCTGTTTTGTTAGAACTAACTCCCCTTGGTACTTTTATTTTCATTTTTTGTTACATAGTTTTTGGTAAACGACTTGAGATTCAAAAAATGTAGTAATCAAAAGGGTTTGTATGAAAACCATTTTCAAGAATGTGGTAACCTGTTCACCAGTCATTTATGTTGAAGGTCAAAGCTAAGATTTTTGAAGACTTAAGAAAGGATGTATATCAGAAACATGATTCTGCTGAAGACTATACTGAATAGGTAATTGTTACTCAGGAAACCTCACTTGAGTCTTCATATCTTTCAGTTAGCCTCTGATCTGACAGACTCCAGAAGATATTATTTCCTTGATTATTTCTTTCCTTCTCTAACTTTTTAGAATCAGAAGTAAAGATCAATAGTTGCCCTTTTGTGTCCTAAAATCAGTTGTTCTCATGTGGAGGAATAAACGTATTTTCTGCTTTGTATTAGTTGGTACTGCAGAGTTTTCACAATATGCCAATTCAGATGCTATGTAAACTTGAATTATTAAGACAAATTCATTAGATATATTCAAAGCAAATGCTTTAGGTTTCATGAATTGAAACCTTATTTTAAAATGAAATTCTGTGTAATGTTGTTCTCTGAAAATATAAAATGCAGCGTTTGAGGTATATTGACCTATAAATTGTTTTCTACATCCTCTGCTTTCAAACTCACTAAGTGTTTAAAATGTGTGATTAGTAATATTGATACAGCTTTTTTCAAAAACACTATGGAAAAAATAATATGACATAAAATCCAAATTATATAAAGCAATTTTCTCTCTAAATTAATTTTAACAAAATCAAAATTTTTGCATAGAATGTTTGTACATAAAATGTCAGAATTCTGACAAAACAATATTAAAACTCAATATCCAACATTAGAGAAATGACTTGATAAACAACTGAATATTAGCCATTAAAATAAAAATTATGAAAACTATTTTAAAATATAGGGTAGGATTTAGAATATTGGTTTAAATAGAATTATCTAGAACTATGTATATTTATGACCATACTAGATAGTATATTAAAAAGCAGAGACATTACTTTGCCAACCAAGGTCCGTCTAGTCAAGGCTATGGTTTTTCCCCTGGTCATGTATGGATGTGAGAGTTGGACTGTGAAGAAAGCTGATCGCCGAAGAATTGATGCTTTTGAACTGTGGTGTTGGAGAAGACTCTTGAGAGTCCCTTGGACTGCAAGGAGATCCAACCAGTCCATTCTGAAGATCAACCCTGGGTGTTCATTGGAAGGACTGATGCTAAAGCTGAAACTCCAATACTTTGGCCACCTCACGAGACGAGTTGACTCACTGGAAAAGACTGATGCTGGGAGGGATTGGGGGCGGGAGGAGATGGGAACGACAGAGAATAAGGTGGCTGGATGGCATCACCGACTCGATGGACATGCGTTTGAGTGAACTCCGGGAGTTGGTGATGGACGCAAAGAGTTGGACACGATTGAGCGACTGAACTGAACTGAACTGAACTGATGTATATTTAGCAACTGTTTAAAACATAGATGTTTACATATGAAAGGAATGTGCAAAAGTGAAGAGATTTTAGATTTTATATAGATCTTCCCTGGTGGCTCAGAGGTTAATGCGTCTGCCTCCAATGCGGGAGACCGGGGTTCGATCCCTGGGTCGGGAAGATCCCCTGGAGAAGGAAATGGTAACCCACTCCAGTATTCTTGCCTGGAGAATCCCATGGATGAAGAAGCCTGGTAGGCTACAGTCCACGGGGTCGCAAAGAGTCGGACACGACTGAGCAACTGAACAGAACAGAACAGATAGATCTTAGACCTTGAAGTCTGTTTGTAAGTGAAGAGTCTATGTATTAGAGAAAAGATTCTCTTAATTTTCTGTTTTATAAAAGTATAGAAGAGGATTCATATAATTTAGGTGATGTGTCTGTGCAATTAAATAACCATTGAAGAGCTGAAAATAGGAAAGATGGTACCTATATTTTAACCAATAGTCATTCTAAAATGCTGTTGGAATAATTGAATTTCTTATAAGTTTTGTAAGGATTGTATCATGAGAACTTGAGTGTTAAATAATTATGAGACAATATATAATACACTGGTAATACTACTTTGTGATATTTTATATTAAACTGAAAATTAATGATAACATTGTATATATGAAAAGGACATTTTCAAAGTTGAATGAATTGATATATTTTATATACTTTAGTCAAATTCTAATTTGTATTATTCACATTAAAGTTTTAGTTTTTCAATAAAGCACCATTTAATCCATTATTATACTATAATAATAATGGGACATTCCAAGAACATTAATGCATTTTCCAGCAGGAATTAATACCACTAATTGACTAACGGTAGTTTATTAGTAGTGAATATGACTCAATATACATAGTGAATTGTCAGAACATTTTCTTATTTACCATTTTATATATTTCTATTTTAGCTTATGGCACAAACTCTTCTATTTCTTAGCAATTTCTATAATTATCACTCATTTTAAGAAAATATCTTAGTACAGCCATAATACTGTCATTAAGCAGCTGGAAAGAGTTTCAAATATAGTTTCTAAAGTACTTAATTTCTTATGAGAAGCAAACTTGTCATTTACACAAATTTAAGAAAGTAGTTTATCCTTAAGATACAAAAACAACTTTGGAAAGTAAATTACCACATTTAATACCTGAGTATCTCTTCAGTTCTGTACAGTTGCTCAGCCATGTTCAACTCTTTGCGATCCCATGAATCGCAGTATGCCAGGCCTCCCTGTCCATCACCAACTCCCGGGGTTCACTCAAACTCATGTCCATCGAGTCCGTGATGACATCCAGCCATCTCATTCTCTGTCATCCCCTTCTCCTGCTCCCAATCCCTCCCAACATCAGGGTATTTTCCAGTGAGTCAACTCCACATGAGGTGGCCAAAGTATCGGAGTTTCAGCTTCAGCATTGGTCCTTCCAATGAACACCCAGGACTGATCTCCTTTAGAATGGACTGGTTGGATCTCCTTGCAGTCCAAGGGACTCTCAAGAGTCTTCTCCAACACAGTTCCAAAGCATCAATTCTTTGGCAACTTAGCTTTCTTCACAGTCCAACTCTCACATCCATACATGAACACTGGAAAATCCATAGCCTTGACTAGACAGAACTTGGTTGGCAAAATAATGTCTCTGCTTTTTAATATGCTATCTAGGTTGGTCATAACTTTCCTTCCAAGGAGTAAGCATCTTTTAATTTCATGGCTGCAATCAGCATCCACAGTGATTTTGGAGCCCAGAAAAATAAAGTCTGTACTGTTTCCCCATCTATTTCCCATGAAGTGATGGGACCAGATGCCATGATCTTAGTTTTCTGAATGTTTAGCTTCAAGCCAACTTTTTCACTCTCCTCTTTCACTTTCATCGAGAGGCTTTTGAGTTCCTCTTCACTTTCTGCCATAAGGGTGGTGTCATCTGCATATCTGAGGAAAGACAGAGTTCCTGATAAACTATGGACGGAGGTTTGTGACATTGTACAGGAGACAGGGATCAGGAACATCCCCATGGAAAAGAAATGCAAAAAAGCAAAATGGCTGTCTGAGGAAGCCTTACAGATAGCTGTGAAAAGGGAAGCAAAAAGCAAAGGAGAAAAGGAAAGATATAAGCATCTGAATGCAGATTTCGAAAGAATAGCAAGGAGAAATAAGAAAGCCTTCCTTAGCGATCAATGCAAAGAAATAGAGGAAAACAACAGAATGGGAAAAACTATCGATCTCTTCAAGAAAATTAGAGATACCAAGGGAACATTTCATGCTAAGATGGGCTCTCGATAAAGAACAGAAATGGTATGGACCTAACAGAAGCAGAAGATATTAAGAAGAGGTGGCAAGAATACACAGAACACCTGTACAAAAAAGATCTTCATGACCCAGATTATCACGATGGTGTGATCACTCACCTAGAGACAGACATCCTGGAATGTGAAGTCAAGTGAGCCTTAGAAAGCATCACTAAGATCAAAGCTGGTGGAGGTGATGGAATTCCAGTTGAGCTATTTCAAATCCTGAAAGATGATGCTGTGAAAGTGCTGCACTCAATATGCCAGCAAAATTGGAAAACTCAGCAGTGGCCACAGGACTGAAAAATGTCAGTTTTCATTCCAATCCCAAAGAAAGGCAATGCCAAATAATGCTCAAACTACCGCACAAATGCACTCATCCCACACACTAGTAAAGTCATGCTCACAACTCTGCAAACCAGGCTTCAGCAATACGTGAACTGTGAACTTCCAGATGTTCAAGCTGGTTTTAGAAAAGGCCAAGGAACCAGAGATCAAATTGCCAACATCCGCTGGATCATGGAGAAAGCAACAGAGTTCCAGAAAAACATCTATTTCTGCTTCATTGGCTATGCCAAAGCCTTTGACTGTGTGGATCACAATAAACTGTGGAAGATTCTGAAAGACATGGGAATACCAGACCTCCTGACCTGCCTCTTGAGAAACCTGTATGCAGGTCAGGAAGCAACAGTTAGAACTGGCTATGGAACAACAGACTGGTTCCAAATAGGAAAAGGAGTATGTCAAGGCTGTATATTGTCACCCTGCTTATTTAACTTATATGCAGAGTACATCATGAGGAACGCTGGGCTGGAGGAAGCACAAGCTGGAATCAAGATTGCCAGGAGAAATATTATTAACCTCAGATATGCAGATGACACCACCCTTATGGCAGAAAGTGAAGAGGAACTAAAAAGCCTCTTGATGAAAGTGAAAGAGGAGAATGAAAAAGTTGGCTTAAAGCTCAGCATTCAGAAAACTCAGATCATGAGTCTCTCTTAGAAACTGAATAAAATTTCATCTTGATCATAGAGAATCAGTTTCTTCAAATCCTCTTTTCAACTGCATTAAGTACATGTGAATGGATTTTTGAAAATGAACTGGAAAGAACTGGAAAGAACTGGAAAGATACATGAGTTCATAGTCATACTAATTCAAGTTTACTAGTATTGGGTTTTTGCTTACCTTCTTTGGTCTGGAAATTTATAATAATGAACTGTAAGGATACATGAGTTCATAATCATACTTCTAATTCAGGTTTACTAGGATAAGGTTTTTACGTGCCTTCATTGGTCTGCCATGTGTATCTCTATTTTCCCACAGGGACAAAAAAATCCTAGTTCTCAATAACACCAATGTAATTCCTCATTTGATTTGTCTCTTAACACACACACACATACACACATTCAGCATTACAATACTAGTAATACAACTTTCAATATCATTGCTAAAAACAGTTAAATAATTTTTGCAGTTTTTTTGATACTTAGATTATGTCCCATTGGGTTGTAGGTTAAGTAACTGTCATTTAATGTCATTTTAAGTAGTTCCTCTCAGAGGCTATGCTTTCAACTCAATACACAGATTTCTTTCTTTAAATCTTTTGAGATTGCTCTTTCAGTGTTCATTTGTTTTTTATTATTTATATTCAGAGATGATTTTCTTCTAACCCTGTAGTGACCATCCTAGCCTCCCATCCTCTAAGGGTAACCATTGTTACTAGATTTATTCTTAGATTTATCCTTAGATTTTTTTTCATACATTTATCTCCACCTCTCTTTTTTCATTTAAAAGTAAACCCTGAAATAAATACATTCTAGTATTTATAGATGGTCATAATTCCTTTTAACAGTTTCATAATTCTCTGGTGAATGTAGCGTAATTTTTTAAACCAGTCCCTTATTGATGGGCATTTAAATTGTTTCCAACCTTTACAAATAAATTTCAGTGAGTAGTCTTGTAAATATGTCACGTCGTATTTGTGCAGTGTATCTTTCAATAGATTCCCAAAAGCCAAAGTGTAAATGAACATATAATTTGCCTCAAATTGTTAAATTTCCCTTTATAAGGATTATGTCATTTTGCATTTACACCAACACTGTATTAAAGTCTTTTCCTCACAGTCCATCCAACAGAGCCTGGTGTCAAGTTTTTGGATTTTTTGCCAATTTAAGATGAGAAATGGTATCTCCGTATATTTACTTTGTATTTTTAAGACTGAATTTTAGTTCTCTATGTAAAAATTCCTTTTGTAAGTAATTTGAATATTTAAACATGAGAAGTATTTTGTTAGATAAAAAACCTACAGTGTATACAAGATTAGGTTAGGATTGGATTGTTAAGATAATGTTATAGAGAAAAAGAAGACAGACATGATTCAAAATAAACTTCATAAATTAAATATTTCAGTTTTAGTCAAAAGTCATAGAAACCTTGCAAAAGAAATGATCCTCTCATTGATAAGCCAAAATGTACTGTAGTTAAGTTTGCGATGTTACTGCTATAAAGTACTAAAACTTCATAAAGTACTAAGTCTTGAAGGAAATAAAGCTTATAAATGATCATGTAATTGCAGAGGATTTTCTATAGTAGTCATAGTTTTGAGAAAATATAGAAGTCAAGCCTATTATACTTCATATTACAGCTCAAAACTAAAGCCAGTTTGAGGAAAAATGTTGTCCTCTAACAGAATCAGAGATGATGAGTTATGGTCCTTATTCTTGGACTATCTGAGTTTTTCCTTTGTTCCCTAATTTGTTTCCGCATGCTTGCTGAATAACACCAATAACAAAGCTGCTTCAGTGGTGTATGATTCTTTGTGACCCTCTGGGCTGTAGCCCACAAGGCTGTTCTGTCCATAGGATTATCTAGGCAAGAATGCTGGAGTGAGTTGCCATGCCCTTCTCCAGGGGATATTTCCAACCCAGGGATTGAAGGGGATCTTTCCAACCCAAGGATCAAAGGGGATCTTTCCAACCCAGAGATCGAACCTGAATCTCCTGCAGCTCCTGTACTGCAAGCAAAATTCTTTACCACTGAGCCATCAGTTTCTAAATAAATTTTAATATTTTATTTGGATTGCATAAAGTAGATCCAATTATCATATTAATTTGACATCAATAATTGGTGCCCTCTTCAACAAGAATTGTGTTTTCCTTTGGAGACAAAATGTTAAAGAAAGCATTGTGGAGAATGATTCCTGCCAATTAATTCTTAGTTATCTTTTTTCTTTTCAGCACCTTCCCTGATAGGTATGGTAAGAAAGGACTGGGCATCCCAAAATAGCATTGCCCTATCATGGCAAGCACCTGCTTTTTCCAATGGAGCCATACTGGACTACGAGATCAAGTATTATGAGAAAGTAGGTCTTATTTGGAGCTTCCTCAAAATGTACATATACATATATATGCATATAAATATTAAGTATATTGTTATAGAATATTATTTTGCTTTAAAATCTGTTTTTTTTGGCCTAACTTCTTACCTACTGTGTCTTTAAATATTCTCTAGTGTACTATAGTGTTTATAATTTCTTAATTTGTCTTATTTTATATCAGATTAAAGTAGAAGACACAGGATGTACATGTCTATCTTCACCTACTCTAAGGAGTTTTACAATATAATGAGAGATTATATTCATCAACTTACAGTTTAATGAATATAATGTTATTTCTAAAACTCACTTCAGAAAAAATAGCAAAATGGAATTACCACAATCTAAAACAAGTTCATGTGGGCCATATCCTTGCCAATGAATTTAAAGTTATAGTCTGCTAAAATTTGCAAAGTATGATTTAAGTTATAAATGAAAATAGCTGATTAATTTAAAATTGTCTTTCCATTCAGGTCAGCTGTTTTATAAGGTAGCAAGATAAATCTGCTTAATAAATCAACTCAACTTTAGTTTCCATTTCAATCATTAAAATTGTTCTCAATTACTATATTTTCCTTATATACTATAATATACTATATACTATAATTTCCTTATATACAAATTATATACGTCCTTAGTTTTATGACATTCACATGTCTTCTTTCTTCATGCTTTCTCCCCATCCCTCACCATGTGATATCATTGCTATAGATGTTAAAGCAGAACATAGAGTCAATTCTGATAATATGTCCCATTGGGCTGATGCTAATCTAGAATATTGATAATGTGAGCATTACATTTAAAAATGTTATGTAAAAATTCTCAGTGGTATCTTAAGAAAGAACTTGTGTTTCTGTAACTTACTGGAAGCAAAGGAACATCACAAATAAATTTAGGTTCCCTATGAAGAAACACAGGGCAAAAAAAGAAATGGTGGAGAATTCTGACAAAACGTGGTCCACTGGAGAAGGGAATGGCAAACCACTTCAGTATTTTTGCCTTGAGAACCCCATGAACAGTATAAAAAGAAGAGAAATAGAAGTCTATATTTTTCTATTCTACTGCTTCTGAGCAAATGTAAGTTTGAAAGGGGGAGAAGTAGCTCAGTAGCATGATTATATTTATTAATTTCAGAATTATGTAGTCAATGAAAGCTATCATTATTATTAACTGACATGGAAAAATCCATAGTCTAAGAAAGGAGGAATTTACTCAGTTTAATTAGACTATAGATTCTGTACATTGGTCTGGCCAGCTTGTGCTCAGAAATCCTGTTCATCTGTCCTTCCAAATGTTACAGACTGCAAGGAGATCCAACCAGTCCATTCTAAAGGAGATCAACCCTGGGTGTTCATTGGAAGGACTTATGCTAAAGCTGAAACTCCAATACTTTGGCCACCTCATGCGACGAGTTGAGTCACTGGAAAAGAGTCTGATGCTAGGAGGGTTTGAGGGTAGGAGGAGACAGGGACGACAGAGAATGAGATGGCTGGATGGCATCACTGACTCAATGGACATGAGTTTGAGTGAACTCTGGGAGTTGGTGATGGCCAGGGAGGCCTGGCGTGCTGTGGTTCATGGGGTCGCAAAGAGTCGGACACGGCTGAGCGACTGAACTGAACTGAACTGAATGGCATCCTGTCACAGGAATATACATGTTTTTCTGACCGTTAATTTAAATATATCTTCATATACTCAAATAATTCAGTTTATTTAAAAAGCAATGTACACATTTTAAAGGAAATTTTCAGAATAAAAATATTTATCTTGTATTATAAAGGTAATATTTCATACATGCTGCTGCTGCACCTGCTAAGTCACTTCAGTCGTGTCCGACTCTGTGTGACCCCATAGATGGAAGCCCACCAGGCTCCCCCGTCCCTGGGATTCTCCAGGCAAGAACACTGGAGTGGGTTGCCATTTCCTTCTCCAATGTGTGAAAGTGAAAAGTGAAAGTGAAGTCGCTCAGTCGTGTCCGACCCTTAGCGACCCCACGGACTGCAGCCTACCAGGCTCCTCCATCCATGGGATTTTCTAGGCAAGAGTACTGGAGTGGCTTGCCATTGCCTTCTCCAAATATTTCATACATAGGTGACTCTTATTCTGTAGTCATTTTGCTTCTTATATCTGAAGATGAAAATAACATAATATTTCCAGTTAAAGAAAAATTGTGCTGATTCCATAAGAAAAGAACCATATTCATCCAACTGGAACTTTAGAAATTAATAAAATCCTGAGTGATGGCTACTGACATAACATCATGTTTTAATAACAGAAAAAATAATATTACAAAAGAGTTTATTTTATAAGAAAATGGCAATGATCCATTGCTAATGAATTTAATGTGGAGTTGGAAGCCAAGGATTCCTAATTCATGTTCTGACTCTGACTCTAATACTTGTGGTCAGGAAAAAATCTATTAATCTCCCTAATCATACTTCACATTTACAAAAGGAAAATAAAGATACCAACCCTTCTAGTGTGTTGTAAAGATTAATTATAAACAGATATAAAGATGGAGAGTAGACAAATTCACTATTAAATATCATTTAAGGAAGCATTGGAAAAATATTTGGCCTATATATAATACAATATAGAATCAACACATAGAAATTATGTACAAACTAAATAAAAATCATGATGTATTCATATATAAATATATAAAATATTGGCAACCAGTCAAGATGTTAGAATATAAAAACTCTCATAGAAATGTAAAATGATTGACAGCATCAAAATTTTTCCAAACTATGACTGCAGATTCTTACTATAACAGTTTCTTCTCCCAAGAATTATTTTTATTAAGCTTATAAGTAGGATAACTTACAATAGTACTCAGTTAAAATTGCTAATATCATTCTTTATTAAGAATATAAATATTGTTCAGTAAAAACAAGATACAAAGTAGAACAGGTGCAAATGAACCTATTTGGGGAACACAGATATTCCCCAATATATTTATATTTTTATGATTATATTAATATATAGAATATAGAATGGAAACATGCATTTTAGGTGTTATTTATTTTGTTAGAATGGGATGAGGGGTGGAAGTACATAGATGGAGGCAAGAAAGAGAGAGCAAGGTAGCAAATATAGATAAATATGGATGGATAAATGGATAGGTGGATGGCCAGAATGGGTAGATCCTAAATAGCTTTAGTAATTGTCTTAGATCCTGTTGCTCAAAGACAAACTCTGAGATGGAAATTTGTGTATAAGTGATTAATTAAGAAACCTCCTAGGAATACTGGTAAGGCAATGGGGAAACAGGAATCTGAGGAAGATGTCCATCAAGTTAAGAGGGAGCAAGGAGAGGTCTTGAGTCTAAATTACATCTCAGAATTCATTCTATGGCAACAAAGAGCTGAGCATCATACTCAGGCTTTAGTCAATCATTGACGACAGGTTTTGAATGGACGTATAGGTGTGGTCAAAGGCTTTGGCATAGTCAATGAAGCAGAAATAGATGTTTTTCTGGAACTCTCTTGCTTTCTCCATGATCCAGCGGATGTTGGCAATTTGATCTCTGGTGCCTCTGCCTTTTCTGAAATCTGCTTGAACATCTGGAAGTTCACGGTTCACATATTGCTGAAGCCTGGCTTGGAGAATTTGAAGCATGACTTTACTAGCATGTGAGATGAGTGAAATTGTGCGGTAGTTTGAGCATTCTTTGGCATTGCCTTTCTTTGGGATTGGAATGAAGACTGACCTTTTCCAGTCCTGTGGCCACTGCTGAGTTTTCCAAATTTGCTGGCATTTTGAGTGCAGCACTTTCACAGCATCATCTTTCAAGATTTGAAATAGCTCAACTGGAATTCCATCACCTCCCCTAGCTTTGTTCGTAGTGATGCTTTCTAAGGCCCACTTGACTTCACATTCTATGATGTCTGGCTCTAGGTCAGTGATCCCGTTATCGTGACTATCTTGGTCATGAAGATCTTTTTTGTACAGTTCTACTGTGTATTCTTGCCACCTCTTCTTAATATATTCTGCTTCTGTTACGTCCATACCATTTCTGTCCTTTATTGAGCCCATCTTTGCATGAAATGTTCCCTTGGAATCTCTAATTTTCTTGAAGAGATCTCTTGTTTTTCCTATTCTGTTGTTTTCCTCTATTTCTTAGCATTGATCGCTGAGGAAGGCTTTCTTATCTCTCCTTGCTATTCTTTGGAACTCTGCATTCAGATGCTTATATCTTTCCTTTTCTCCTTTGCTTTTTGCTTCCCTTCTTTTCACAGCTATTTGTAAGGCCTCCTCAGACAGCCATTTTGCTTTTTTGCATTTTTTTTCCATGGGGATGGTCTTGGTCCCTGTCTCCTGCACAATGTCACGAACTTCCGTCCAGAGTTCATCAGGCACTCTATCTATCAGATCTAGTCCCTTAAATCTATTTCTCACTTCCACTGTATAATCATAAGGGATTTCATTTAGGTCATATCGGAATGGTCTAGTGGTTTTTCCCTACTTTCTTCAATTTAAGTCTGAATTTGGCAATAAGGAGTTCATGATCTGAGCCACAGTCAGCTCCTGGTCTTGTTTTTGCTAACGGTATACAGCTTCTCCATCTTTGGCTGCAAAGAATATAATCAATCTGATTTCGGTGTTGACCATCTGGTGATGTCCATGTGTAGAGTCTTCTCTTGTGTTGTTGGAAGAGGGTGTTTGCTATGACCAGTGTGTTCTCCTGACAAAACTCTATCAGCCTTTGCCGTGCTTCATTCCGTGCTCCAAGGCCAAATTTTCCTGTTACTCCAGGTGTTTCTTGACTTCCTACTTTTGCATTCCAGTCCCCTATAATGAAAAGGACATCGTTTTTGGATGTTAGTTCTAAAAGGTCTTGTAGGTCTTCATAGAACCGTTCAACTTCGGCTTCTTCAGCGTTACTGCCTTTGACTGTGTGGATCACAATAAACTGTGGAACATTCTGAAAGAGATGGGAATCCCAGACCACCTGACCTACCTCTTGAGAAACCTGTATGCAGGTCAGGAAGTAACAGTCAGAACTGGACATGGAACAACAGACTGGTTCCAAATAAGAAAAGGAGTACGTCAAGGCTGTATATTGTCACCTTGCTTATTTAACTTCTATGCAGAGTACATCATGAGGAACACTGGGCTGGAAGAAGCACAGCTGGAATCAAGATTGCTGGGAGAAATATCAATAACCTCAGATATGCAGATGCCACTACCCTTATGGCAGAAAGTGAAGACGAATTAAAGAGCCTCTTGATGAAATTGAAAGAGGAGAGTGAAAAGGTTGGCTTGAAGCTCAACATTCACAAAACAAAGATCATGGCATCTGGTCCCATCACTTCATGGGAAATAGATGGACAAACAGTGGAAACAGTGTCAGATTTTATTTTGGGGGGCTCCAAAATCACTGCAGATGCTGACTGCAGCCATGAAATTAAAAGACGCTTACTCCTTGAAAGGAAAGTTATGACCAACCTAGATAGCATATTAAAAAGCAGAGACATTACTTTGCCAACCAAGGTCCGTCTAGTCAAGGCTATGGTTTTTCCCGTGGTCATGTATGGATGTGAGAGTTGGACTGTGAAGAAGGTTGATCACCGAAGAATTGATGCTATTGAACTGCGGTGCTGGAGAAGACTCTTGAGAGTCCCTTGGACTGCAAGGAGATCCAACCAGTCCATTCTAAAGGAGATCAATCCTGGGTGTTCACTGGAAGGACTGATGCTAAAGCTGAAACTGCAATACTTTGGCCACCTCATGTGATGAGTTGACTCACTGGAAAAGACTCTGATGCTAGGATAGGTTGGTGGCAGGAGGAGAAGGGGACGACAGAGAATGAGATGGCTGGATGTCATCACCGACTCTGTGGACATGAGTTTCAGTGAACTCCGGGAGTTGGTGATGGACAGGGAAGCCTGGCGTGCTGTGATTCATGGGGTCGCAGAGAGTCGGACATGACTGAGTGAATGAACTGAATTAAACTGAACTTATAGGTGTGGTATTCAGAAAAAAGTCATAGGCACTTCTGGTTCTCCATCTTGGTTCCACAAGCCCAAGTTTAGCTGTCTAAAGTAGATGGAAGGCATAAGCCTTTAAAAACAAAGCTCACAGTAGCTGGGGGATCGGAGCAGGAACAGGTCGAGGTGATCCAAGTATATCTCCTGGCACACCAAGTAATAGCTAAGTGCTCAGTGAGCTATGATAGACTTTCACTCTTCAGCCTGTCGTGATATCCATAGTCTCCATAGTCTTTAATATTGATGCCTCCATCTTTAATTTGGGCATTTAAGCTTTACATTTCCTTTCAATCAAAGATAAACCATATTCCTAACCTTAATTAATACACAAGTAATCAATATTTATACCATTCTTTGAATAATCTGTGCTGTTTTAAGTTCTCATTGTGTTAGGAGAATTACTTTGTAAATTAGAAGAGAAGTTATGAGACTTCCAATCAGTTCATCCTAAAGGAAAGCAGTCCTGGGTTTTGATTGAAGGACTGATGTTGAAGCTGAAACTCCAATATTTTGGTCACCTGATGCGAAGAGCTGACTCATATGAAAAGACCCTGATGTTGGGAAAGATTGAAGGCAGGAGGAGAAGGGGATGACAGAGGCTGAGATGGTTGAATGGCATCACTGACTCAATGGATATGAGTTTGGGTAAACTCTGGGAGTCGGTGATAGAAGGGAGGCCTGGCATGCTGTGGTTCCTGGGGTCGCAAAGAGTTGGACATGACTGAGTGACTGAACTGAAACTGAACTAAGAGACTTAGAATGTGAAGTGTCTACAAATATCTGGGATCAAACACATATTATTGTTACCAGTGACTTTTGCTTAGAAAAAGGCACCGGTCTAAGTGTTTGGACATTTAAGTTTGGCTTTGACCTTAAGTTTCTTATTCCTGTTTTCTCATCTATAAAATAAGGGTTAAAAAAGATAATATCTTCCATTTTTAGCTATTTTCAAATGCTACTATGTTTGTGTTTATACAGTTATATAGATATACTATCTTTCAAATAACTTAAGTGTGCTAAAATTAAATATACAGGCACATTTTAAAAAATAACTCACCACAGGGAACAATAATCTTCACATCATAATTATATATAAAAATTAAAATCTAGCTATGATTGTCTTCTGTTTCTGTGTGTGTGTGTGTGTGAGAGAGAGAGAGAGATGAGCAGACTATGGAGAAGAAAACCTATAGCTTGTGGGTTATAATTAATTAGATATTCTCTATTCAGTTAATTATACTCTCCAAATTCTTGGCCACACTTTTGATACTTAAAATGTGTTTAAATGTTTTAAAGTTATATGAATATACTCTAAATATGAAAAGGCACTTAAAATATTGAAGAAATTTAAGTATAAGTCACCAAAATATTTATATTTCATATTTACTCACTACAATATTTTTCTTCAAAGTAGGGCATACTCATACTGAGGAAACTGTTAAGAAAAACATGACAACAACTTAGATATACCCGTTTTATATAATGGCCTTCCCATGTGGTTCAGTGGTAAAGAATCTACTTGGCAATGCAGGGGACAAGGAGATGTGGGTTCAACTCCTGTGTCAGGAAGATCCCCTGGAGAAGGGCATGGCAGCTCACTCCAGTATTCTGGCCTTGAGAATCCCATGGACAGAGGAGCCTGGTGGGCTACCATCCAGGGGATTGTGAAGAGCTGGACATGACTGAGTGACTGAGTACACACGTGCATGCTTTATGTAATACTTCATGAAGCAGCTGGTCTGTCTCATTTCCAGGAACTGCCAAATTGGGCGGAAGGCAGGGAGCTCTTACAGGAGAAAAGATAAAGAACAAGGTAGAGAAAAAATAGAAAATATCTATTCTACTGTAGCCATATAGTCAACCTTATTTAGGGTGAGAACGAACAAGGAAAGAAGTATAGAGCCCAGAGTTGGCTTGGCATTTGGGGATAGGCTAACAGGATATACTGTGTCATCTTTTTATTTTTTTTAAGTGAAGTATATTTGATTTAAAATGTTGTGTTAATTTCTGATGTACAGCATGGTACTTAGTTATACATATTTATGGATTAGTTTTTAATATTCTTTTCCATTATGGTTTATCCCAGGACATTTACTATAATCCCCTGTGCTATACAGTAGGACTTTGCTGTCCATCTATTCCATATGTAGTAGTTTGCATCTACTAACCCCAAACTCCTAGTCCATCCCTCCCCTATATTTCCTTGGCAACCACAAGTCTATTCTCTATGTCTGTGAGTCTGTTTCATAGATCAGTTCTTTTGTGTCATATTTTAGATTCATTGTATAAGTGATATCATATGGTATTTTCTTTCTCTTTCTGAATTACTTGTTAGTATGCTAACCTGTAGTAGCATCTATGTTGCTACAAATGGCATTATTTTGTTCTTTTTTATGGCTGAGTAGTATTCCATTGTATATATGTACTATATCTTCTTTATCCTTTCATCTGTTGATGGACATTTAGGTTGTTTCCATTTTTTGGCTATTTTGAATAGGGCTACTGTGAACAAGGGAGCATGTATCTTTTTTATTCATAGTTTTGTCCAGATATATGCTGAGGAATGGGATTGCTGGGTCATATGGTAGCTCTGTTTTTGGTGTTTAAAGGAACCTCCATAACATTCTCCATAGTGGCTACAACAATTTACATTCCTACAAACAGAGTAGGAGGGTTCCCTTTCCTTCAAACTCTCTCCAGCATTTATTTATAGACTTTTTTTCCCTGCTGTTCTGGCTCTTCATTGTTGAGGGCTTTTCTCTAGTTGCAGTGTGGCTTCTCATTGCAGTGACTTCTCTTGTGTGGAGCATGGGCTCTAGGGTGTGTGGGCTCAGTAGTTGTGGCACACGAGCTCGAGAGCATGTGGGTTTCAGGAGTTTTGACAAATGTGCTTAGTTGCCCTGTGGCATGTGGAATCTTCCCTAACCGAGGGATTGAACCCATGTCCCCTGCATTGACAAGCAGACTCTTAATGACTGGACCACTAAGGAAGTCCTGTAGACTTTTTAATGATGGTCATTCTGACTGGTGTAATGGTACCTTATTGTAGTTTGGATTTGCATTTCTCTAATAATTAGTAATGACAAGCATCTTTTCATATGCTTATTGACCATCTGTGGATATACTCAGTTTTTGGTTCAGGAGAGCTTCTCCAAGGGTACAAAAGTTACCTACATTTTAGTTTTCTGACTTGGTACTCCAGATGGGAGCAGTTCCATCTTGGGCTTAAAAAAGTTATTCCCATGTAGCTAAGACATCATCTGTTCCCAACCCCTCAGTCTCCAGCTTCAACATACTGCAGACCCTTCTGTACTCAATAAATATCAAAACTCTAGTTGAATATCAAATACACCCTTCCCTTAGTTCTGTTCTTTTTTCCTCTTTTATCCTTTGTGTTCACATTCTTAACATTTCTTCTTTTTTCTCTATCGATAGTACTTTTCTCTATCTTGCTTCTTTGTTCTTTTATTATATTTATCAAAGACAGACTTGATTAGAGTCAGTTTTATATATATATATACATATATATATATATGACTCCCTCACTAACATTTAAAGCCCTGAAGAAAGGAGATCATTTTTTGTTTGTCTTTGTCACCCAACCTCCAATCAGTGCCTAACGCCACTGCTTTTAGTCAGATTCTAAAGTAATTAAAAATCGTCTCTTTATTCAAAACTCATTCACAAGAAATTGAGAAACGTTACCTAGCCACTGTGAAATTATCCCCAGCAATTAAAAAATTAAAAAGAAAGAAATCCTGAGGACTCCCTGTTTCTCCCTGTTCACAAGAAGGACATACACTGATACCCATGAGCTGAGAAAATGTTATGTTAATAAATAGAATGTAAGTTCATGAGAACTTCCAGGTATTCAAACTGGATTTAGAAAAGGTAGAGGAACGAGAAAAAGCAAGGGGAATCCAGAACTTCTGCTTCTTTGACTTCACTAAAGCCTTTGATTGTGTGGATCACAACAAACTGTGAAAGATTCTTAAGAAATCTTCAGACCACCTTACCTGCCTCCTGAGAAATCTGCATGCAGGTCAAGAAGCAACAGTTAGAACTGTACATGGAACAGTGGACTGGTTCCCAACTGGGAAAGGAGTAAGTCAAGGCTGTATATTGTCACCCTGCTTTTTTACCTTAAATGCAGAATACATTATGTGAAATGCCAGGCTGGATGAAGCACAAGCTGGTTCAAACTTGCAGGAGAAATATCAATAATCTCAGATATGCAAATGATACCACCCTTAAGGCAGAAAGTGAAGAGGAACTAAAGAGCCACTTTATAAAAGTGAAAAAGGAGAGTGAAAAAACAGGCTTAAAACTCAGCATTCAAAAAACTAATATTGGCATCTGGTCCCATCACTTCATGGCAAATAGGTGGGGAGACTTTGGAAACAGTGAGAGACTTTATTTTCTTGGGCTCCAAAATCACTGTGGATGGTGACTGCAGCCATGAAATTAAAAGATGCTTTCTCCTTGGAAGAAAAGCATGACAAACCAGGACAGCATATTAAAAAGTAAAGACATTAACGACAAAGGTCCATATAGTCAAAGCTATGGTTTTTCCAGTAGTCATGTATGGATGTGAGAGTTGGACCATAAAGAAAGCTCTGAGTGCAGAAGAAATGATGCTTTTGAACTGTGGTGTTGGAGAAGACTCTTGAGAGTCCCTTGGACAGCAAGGAGATCCAACCGGTCAATCCTAAAGGAAATCAATCCTGAATATTCACTGGAAGGACTGATGCTGAAGCTGAAACTCCAATACTTTGGCCACATGTTGCGAAGAACTGATTCACTGGAAAAGACCCTGATGCTGGGAAAGATTGAAGGCAGGAGGAGAAGGGAATGACAGAGGATGAGATAGTTGGATGGCATCACCGACTCAATGGACATGAGTTTGAGCAAGCTCCAGGAGTTGGTGATAGACAGGGAAGCCTGACATGCTGCAGTTCATGGCGTCTCAAAGAGTCGGACATGACTGGGTAACTGAACTGAACTGAACTGAAACTCACAAAGCAGGGATTTCTTTTGTCCATATTCATATCCTTAGCAATCAGAAAGGCACATAAATGATCATTCATAGATAATGGTAGTTGGCCAATTTTAGGCCAGGTATATTTAAAACTTATTTATTTTTAATTCAAGGATAACTGCTTTCCAATGTTGTGTTAATCCAGTTTGAAGTTCTGGAAGTTCTCATACAACAACATGAATCAGCTATAGGTATGCATCTGTCCCCACATCTTGAGCCTCCCTCCCACCTCTGACCCCACCCCACCCCTCTAGGTTGTCACAGAGCACTGGGTTGAACTCCCTGTGTCATACAGAAAATTCCCACTGGCTGACTCTTTTACGAATGGTAATTGTGTGTGTTTCAGCATTACTCTCTCAATTTGTCCCACCCTCTCCTCCCACCACCATGTCCACATGTCTCTTCTCTGTGTCTGTGTCTCTATTCCTCCCCCGCAAATAGATTCATCAGTACCATTTTTCTAGGTTCCATACGTATGTGTTAATATACGATATTTATTTTTCTCTTTCTGATTTATTCACTCTGTATAGCAGGCCCTAGGTTCATCCACCTGGCTAGAATTGACTCAAATTTGTTTGTTCTTCTGGCATAGTAATATTCCATCATAGATATATAGATATATACATATATATAACACAAGTTCTTTATCCAATGATCTGTTGATGGACATCTTGGATGATTGGACATTGTTGTTATTGTTGTTCAACTGCCAAGTCATGTCTGACAATTTATGACCCCATGGACTGCAGTATGCCAGGCTTCCCTCTTCCTCACCATCTCCCAGAGTTTGCCAGAGTTCATGCCCTATGAATGGATGATGCCATCCAACCAGCTCATCCTCTGTCACCCTCTTCTCCTTCTCCCTGCCATCTTTTCCAGCATCAAGATCTCTTCCAGTGAGTCAGCTATTGCATCATGTGGCCAAAGTATTATTCAGTTCAGTTCAGTCGCTCAGTTGTGTCCGACTCTTTGCGACCCCATGAATCACAGCACTCCAGGCCTCCCTGTCCATCACCAACTCCCGGAGTTCACTCAAACTCATGTCCATCGAGTCGGTGATGCCATCCAGTCATCTCATTCTCTGTCATCCCTGTCTCCTCCCACCCCCATTCCCTCCCAGCATCAGAGTCTTTTCCAGTGAGTCAACTCATCGCATGAGGTGGCCAAAGTATTGGAGCTTCAGCTTTAGCATCAGTCCTTCCAATGAACACCCAGGACTGATCTCCTTCAGAATGGACTGGTTGGATCTCCTTGCAGTGCAAGGGACTCTCAAGAGTCTTCTCCAACACCACAGTTCAAAAGCATCAATTCTTCAGCGATCAGCTTTCTTCAGAGTCGAACTCTCACATCCATACATGACCACGGGAAAAACCATAGCCTTGACTAGATGGACCTTGGTTGGCAAAGTAATGTCTCTGCTTTTTAATATACTATCAAGGTTGATCATAACTTTCCTTCCAAGGAGTAAGCGTCTTTTAATTTCATGGCTGCAATCAACATCTGCAGTGATTTGGGAGCCCCCAAAAATAAAGTCTGACACTGTTTCCACTGTTTTTCCATCTATTTCCCATGAAGTGATGGGACCAGATGCCATGATCTTTGTTTTCTGAATGTGGAGCTTCAAGCCAACCTTTTCACTCTCCTCTTTCACTTTCATCAAGAGGCTCTTTAGTTCTTCTTCACTTTCTGCCATAAGGGTAGTGTCATCTGCATATCTGAGGTTATTGATATTTCTCCCAGAAATCTTGATTCCAGCTTGTGCTTCTTCCAGCCCAGCGTTCCTCATGATGTACTCTGCATAGAAGTTAAATAAGCAGGGTGACAATATACAACCTTGATGTACTCCTTTTCCTCTTTGGAACCAGTCTGTTGTTCCATGTCCAGTTCCAACTTTGCTTCCTGACCTGCCTATTCAAATCAAAACTGCAATGAGGTATCACCTCACGACCAGTCAAAATGGCCATCATCAAAAAATCTACAAACAATAAATGCTGGAGAGGATGTGGAGAAAAGGGAACTCTCTTGCACTGTTGGTGGGATGTAAATTGATACAGCCACTATGGAAATTTCTTCAAAAAGCAGGTATTTTTAAAGTGTTTTTAATGTATTATTTAATTCAATTCCAATAACAACCATTTGAGATAAATACTATTACTCTCCCCATTTTACAGATGAAGAAACTAAGGTACAGGAAAGCTAAGTAACTTCACCAAAATAACCCAGGCAATTAAGTGGTTCGCGACTGAACTGAACTGAACTGAACACATAGTTGCATCACAACTGGATGCCTCAGAAAAGTGCTTTCTGCTGATGCTGATTTTCTAGGTTCCCTGAGGCAGACACTTCATTACTCTCTGCTGCCTGTTTTGCATCTATAAAATGGCAGCAATAAAACATACCTACCTCACCAGGGTGTTGTACAACTCCACTAATTACCAACTGGTATCTCATTTTGCAAACATGCATCCCCCATAATAGTTCATTATTCTTACATCCAATATTTAAAGACCTGTTACTGGTAAAGTCTTTTCTTTATAATTCTCTCATTATTTTTTTTTTATCACAGGCAGCAATTTTTAGATTTTGTTTAAGAAATTTCATCATAAGAAAGGAAACATGTCTTGTATACAGATGGTCAATAATTATCTATATAAAATACTGAATTAATTTAATTTGCCATTGTTTCGGAAAAGGCAATGGCAAGCCACTCCAGTACTCTTGCCTAGAAAATCCCATGGATGGAGGAGCCTGGTCGACTGCAGTCCGTGGGGTCGCTAAGGGTCGGACACGACTGAGAGACTTCACTTTCACTTTTCACTTTCACACATTGGAGAAGGAAATGGCGGCCCACTCCAGTGTTCTTGCCTGGAGAATCCCAGGGACGGGGGAGCCTGGTGGGCTTCCATCTATGGGGTCACACAGAGTTGGACACGACTGAAGTGACTTAGCAGCAGCAGCAGCCATTGTTTCACCTACTCTACCAATGATAGAATTAAGTACTTATGAGGTTTTATTAAAATACATAATTACATGTCTGAACTGTTTTCTTTATTTTTTTTAATTAATTAATTTTTTATTGGAGGCAAATTATTTTACAATATTATATTGGTTGGTTTTGCCATACATTGACATGAATTCGCCCCGGGTTTACATAAGTTCCCCCTCCTGAACCCCCCTCCCATCTCCCTCCTCCCTTTATCCTCCCTCTGGGTCATCCCCGCATGCCAGCCCCGAGCATCCTATAACATGCATTGACCCTGAATTAGTGATTCATTTCACATATGAAAACATACGTGTTTCAATGCCATTCTCCCAAATCATCCCACCCTCACCCTCTCCCACAGAGTCCCAAAGACTGATCTATACATCTGTGTCTCTTTTGCTGTCTCGTATACAGGGTTATCATTTGCATCTTTCTAAATTCCATATATATGCGTTAGTATGCTGTATTGGTGTTTTTCTTTCTGGCTTACTTCACTCTGTATAATAGGCTCCAATTCCCTCATAATCAGAGAGATGCAAATCAAAACCACAATGAGATACCATTTCACACCTATCAGAATGGCTGCTATCCAAAAGTCTACATGCAATAAATGGTGGAGAGGATGTGGAGAGAAAGGAACCCTCTTACACTGTTGGTGGGAATGCAAACTAGTACAGCCACTATGGAGAACAGTGTGGAGATTCCTCAAAAAACTGGAAATAGAACTGCCATATGATCCAGCAATCGCACTCCTGGGCATACACACCGAGGAAACCAGAATTGAAAGAGACACATGTACTCCAATGTTCACTGCAGCACTGTTTATAATAGCCAGTACATGGAAGCAACCTAGATGTCCATCTGCAGACAAATGGATAAGAAAGCTTTGGTACATATACACAATGGAGTATTATTCAGCCATTAAAAAGAATACATTTGAATCAGTTCTAATGAGGTGGATGAACTGTTTTCTTTAAAAGATAAGGAGATTTGTGTGAAGCTCTTCATTATGGGAAATATTTTCATCACTCAGGGATGATTTAAAGTTTCTTTTCATAGGAGGTTGAATTCTTGGTGGAAGTGAAAGTGTTAGTCACTCAGTCATGTCCGACTCTTTTCAACCCTTTGGACCCTAGCCTGCCAGGCTCGTCTGTCCATGGTATTCTCCAGGCAAGAATACTGGAGTGGGTTGCCATGCCCTCCTCCAGGGGACCTTCCTGACTCAGGGATCGAACAACATCTCTTCTGCATTGGCACGCGGGTTCTTTACCACTAGTGCCACCTGAGAAGCCCTAAAAGTCACAGAATTCTCAATAACAAACTCTTTCTTCCTTCTCTGCCCTCTTTCTCAAGATAGTTTCTTTCCCCAAGAAAACAAATAAATTCCCTTTTTTCCTAAAATATATAACCAGTAAATCTGCATGTTTTTTAAAAAATATATGAAACAATTATTCAACTATAGAAATAATAAGCTACAAAAGAAAAAAATCCTTCTTTCTTTCCTTATAAAATAATCAATATACTTTCTTATTCTCATTTTTTGTACTTCCTTCACTTAAGTGTTTGCGGAAGGACGTTTTCTCTTCACTTCCACAAATGCCACTTAAGTGTTTGCCAAAGAAGTTTTCTCTTCACTTCCACAAATTCTATTTTAGCCTTCACCTACTGTTTAGGTGCAGAAACAGCTCATTCATTCTCTGCATCCTCCTTCCCCAATGACCACCTACCCTGGTCCATTTTGTTATCTAAATGTAAACTTGCATGTAAATGGAAACAGGTTTATTATATGGGAACTAATAAAAGTGTGATTAATGAAAGGACAAAAGGATTCCCTGAATTACAGGAGGAACTTGGAATGGAAGTCCTGGTTCAGCTGACTGGAGTTGGGTTAAGAGAGGGTGGGATGAGGGTCTACATTTGGAACAGCTCACAGGGAATGCTAGTGCTGCAGCTCCAAGGTTAAGTCGCTAAACGCCCTGCTTCTCCATTACCTCACATTAAAAGTGTGGATAGGGACTTCTCTGGTGGTCCAGTCATTAGAACTTCGCCTTCCACTGCTGGGGGTGCAGGTCTGATCCCTGGTTGGGGATCCCACATGCCTCGTGGTGAAAAATCCAAAACATAAAACAGAAGCAATATTGTAACAAATTCAATAAAGATTTTTTAAATGGTCCACATAAAAATAATCTTTAAATAATAAGTGTGGATAGAAGGAAAATAACCATGACCCTATAAATACAGATGTGAGTTTAATATTGCACCATCTTTATAACTAGTTAGAACCTCTGTAGATGTTACGTATCTGTGTGATGTTTGAACCTAATATAGTAAACTGAAGCAAAATGTAATAAATAAAGGACTAAGTCATTTCACATGTAACTGACTGTTTCTAATGGAATCAGCAAAGTCATGAGCTGATGAATAAAAGTTTTGTTTTGTTTTTTCCTCTCTTTTCATAATTTTTATTCGTTGTCATGTCCACCACAGAGAAATTGGATATGAGCATTTGGTACTAATTAAAACACCATTACCTGATAAAAAATGGATGGCAAGGGAATTTACTGATACAAACACTCATTATGGAGATTTCATAGCCAATTTCCATGTCGTGTAGCAAACACCACACTGTGTAGAAGCCTGTCTGTTTTAGTGAGCCCAGGGAGTCCCCACAGTGCCTGGAGCAAAGATTCTCACGGTCACAAAACTGGGACTGGTGCCAGCACTGCATCAACAACAGCATCTGTATGGTTTGAATGTATCTAAATAGAAAGAAAGTAAAGGATATTTTCACTATTGCATTTAGTATAGGGTTTGCACACACATGAAAATTATAATTGTCTACTGACTCCTCTACCTTTAAACTCTCTGATTTCATAAGAATTATACTGCCTTTTGTTTGATTTGAAAAATAGATTTGTACAAAATGATAGAAGCTAGAGTTAGTATGCCGAAGATTTGATACATCTAATACAGGAAAAATTAAAGTTAAGTAAATAACTAAGTAAATATTCTTCATTGAAAACTTTAGAATACATCTAAATTTATAGAGTGAAATGGAGATTATAAGCATAATGAGTATCGAAGTTTATATTTTGATTTCCAAGGACAGTAAAACAATACCCTCCTCACTGTGCTCAGATGGCCTGGATTCTTTTGGTATATGTAGTCACTGGGAGTACAGTCTTAGTGCTGATGTTGTAATACCAGATAAGACTGCTCATTAATCATACTGCTGCCAACTTGCTGTATTTCAATCAGTTCTAAATTTCATAGCCTTTTAATTCAGCTTCACATCCTAAAGTCATAATCAGTCCCTTTGATATTTCTGGTCAGAATTTTCTTAAATTGCTTCCTCATCATTTTAATGAATTCCATGTCTTCATCTCATTTTTTATGAAGTTAGGTTAAACTAGGTTACTTTCCATTCTGAAATTCCGTGATTGTGTAAGCTGCTTATTATTTTATTGTTTCTTGCTTTGCTATACAAGGGGATAAAAAATTACCAAACAAGAGTAATAAAGCAATGAGATAACTGATTTTTCAATGAAAGTATAAAATATTAAAAAAAATTATGGGAAAGTACATGAAGGTCTCAAAGGGTGAAAAACTAACTCAGTTTCTTCAGCAACCTAAAAATCTACATATTTTACAACCAAGTTTTATATTTCTAAGAAAAGAGAAAAATGTAAAGTTATTTTTCAAAGATTAATTACAGCTGTTATAAATTTCCACCTCCTCTTAAATATCATTGTTTGTAGGGGGAAAATAATGCAATGTGACATATAGCTTAGAGTAGAGGTTATAGAATCCACAATATCAAATTATAAAAGGAAGAAAGTGAAGTCGCTCAGTCCTGTCCCCATGGACTGTAGGCTACCAGGCTCCTCCATCTGTGGGATTTTCCAGGCAAGAATACTGGAGTGGGTTGCCATTTCCTTCTCCAGGGGATCTTCCTGACCCAGGGATTGAACTCAGGTCTCCCACATTGTAGGAAGATGCTTTACTGTCTGAGCCACTGGGGAAGTCGAATTATAAGCTAATCACAAATATCCCTTTAAGTACAGAATACTAGAAAGGTTAATGCTCACAGGAATCAGGATAGCCTTGGAGTACGCAAAATTAGCATTTTTCCTTTATAGTTTCATTCCTTCAGAAATGAAAGGAGGACGAGTTGACTCACTGGAAAAGACTCTGACGCTGGGAAAGGTTGGGGGCAGGAGGAGAAGGGGACGACAGAGAATGAGATGGCTGGATAGCATCACCGACTCTATGGACATGAGTTTGGGTGAACTCCGGGAGTTGGTGATGGACAGGGAGGCCTGGTGTGCTGTGATTCATGGGGTCGCAGAGAGTCGGACACAACTGAGTGACTGAACTGAAGTGAACAAGGACACAAATTCAAACTTCCTCTAAATTTCTGATCTAGTTTGGTGAAAATCAGACAAACAAAATCCCATAGACAGTCACCAATTAGAGTGTGGCATTGCCATGAATTCAGACTACATACAGTCAACCTTCAAAGAGTTGCTCTTCAATTAATGGAAAATATAATGTTTTTACTTTAGAAAGCCAAACATATAAGTCAGATATCTAACACTCTATCCTAAAATGATGAAAGAGTAAATATTGCTATATATATAGTAATATATATATACTACTGTAGGTAAATCTTGCCAGAATTTTTAACATAAATTTCAAGCTAAGAATTGCAGCTCTGGTTAGGTTATGTTATCGAACCCTTAGCAAGTTTTCCCTGATCACTGTCCCTATTAGAGTGTTAACTGAGTTATACTCCCTGGGGAGTAAAGTAAGATTTGCTCATTTCAAATGCAGTTAAAGATGCAACCATATTTTCTGCCTATTTTTAAAACAAATACAATTTGGGGCTAGAAGTACAAGCATAATTACCAGTTTATAAATTTACTTTCTCTTTTCTGATATTGTACTTCTACTTTTTCATCTGGCACTTAATCTGTAAATTGAACAGAGATGCATTTATTTCTTCTAAGGATTTTGAAACATGTAATTTATGAAAAATCACGTGAAGTTTTTGAGAGATTTTCTGTACAACATAAGGTGGCTGTTTACAGAGAGCATTTTCCTTCAGGGATTTAATAGGAAATGCTAATAGAGAAGGAAATGGCAACCCACTCCAGTGTTCTTGCCTGGAGAATCCCAGGGACGGGGGAGCCTGGTGGGCTTCTGTCTGTGGGGTCACACAGAGTCGGACACGACTGGAGTGACTTAGCAGCAGCAGCAGCAGCAGCTAATAGAGAAAATATGGGTAAGGGAGAGTTAGCAACTTTTCTTGGTAGTCAGATGAGAATTAAGTGGGGTTTCCACCATGAATAGTTCACTCCAATAAATGCTTTTGTTAAAGGTGTGTATGTATTTTTTGTTGTTGTTTTATTTTAGTTTTTCTTTTTTGATGTGTACCATTTTTAATGTCTTTAATGAATTTCTTACAATATTGTTTCCGTCTTATGTTTTATTTTGTTTTCTGGCTGAGAGGCATATGGGATCTTAGCTCCCATTCAGGGATCAAACCTGCATTCCCTATACTGGAAGGCAAAATTTTAACTACTGAATTGCAAGGGAAGTCCCTGTCTATGTTTTTAAACTGTACATTTAAAAAAAATTTTTGAAGGATAATTGTTTTACAAAATTTTGTTGTTTTCTGCCAAATGTCAACATGAGTCAGATATGGATATACATATGTCCCCTCCCTCTGAAGCTCTCTTCCATCTTCCTTCCCTTCCCACTTCTCTAGGTTGTTGCAGGGCCCCTGTTTGAGTTCCGTGAACCATACATCTAATTCCCATTGGTATATATTTTACATATGGTAATGTAAGTTTCCATGTTACTCTCTCCATACATCCCACCCTCTCCTTCCTACCCCCGCCATGTCCATAAGTCTGTTCTCTGTGTCTGTTTCTCCATTTCTGCCCTGCAAATAAATTAATCATTGCCATCTTTCTAGATTCCACATATATGCATTAGTATATGATGTTTATCTTTCTTTCTGACTTACTTCATTCTGTATAGTAGGCTCTAGGTTCATCCACCTCATTAGAACTGATTCAAATGTGTTCCTTTTTATGGCTGAGTAATATTCCATTGTATATATGTACCACAGCTTCTTTATCGACTCATCTGTCAATGACATCTAGATTCCTTCCATGTTCTAGCTATTATAAAAAGCGAGAATATCTAATGAAAATTGGGGTACATGTGGATTTTTCTGTTTTAGTTTCCTCAGGGTATATACCTAGTAGTGGGGTTGCTGGGTCATATGGTGGTTTTATTCCTAGCTTTTCAAGGAATTGCCATACCATCTTCTATAGTGGCTGTATCAAGAATGTTATATTCTCCCCAAAGTGCAAGAGGGTTCCCTTTTCTCCATACCATCTCCAGCATTTATTGTTTATAGGCTTTTTGATGATGACCATTATGACTGGTGTGAGGTGATATCTCATGTTTTGATTTGCATTTCTCTAATAATGAGCAATGTTGAGCATCTTTTCATGTGTTTGTTAGCCATCTGTATGTCTTCTTTGGAGAAAGGTCTGTTTAGGTCTTTTCCCCACTTTTTGATTGGGTTGTATGTTTTTTCTGATATTGACTTTTATGAGCTGCTTATGTATTTTGGAATTTAATCCTTTGTCTGTTGTTTTCATTTGCTATTATTTTCTCCCATTCTGAAGGTTGTCCTTTCACCTTGTTTATAGTTTATTTTGCTGTGTAAAAGCTTGTAAGTTTAATTAGGTTCCACTTGTTTATTTTTGTTTTTACTTCTGTTACTCTAGGAGGTGGGTTATACAGGATCTTGCTTTGATTTATGTCATCATGTGTTCTGTCTATATTTTCCTCTAAGAGTTTTATAGTTTCTGGTCTTACATTTAGGTCTTTAATCCATTTTGAGTTTATCTTTGTGTATGCTGTTCGGAAGAGTTCTAATTTCATTCCTTTGCACATAGCTGTCCAGTTTTCCCTGCACAACTTACTGAAGAGGCTATCTTTGCCCCATTGTATATTTTTGCCTCCTTTGTCAAAAGTAAGGTACCCATAGGTGCGTGGGTTTATCTCTGGGATCTCTATCTTGTTCCATTGATCTATATTTCTGTTTTGTGCCAGTACCATATTGTCTTGATGACTGTAGCTTTGTGATATTGTTAGGAAGGTTGATTCCTCCATCTCCATTCTTCTTTCTCAAGACTGCTTTGGCTATTCGGAGTCTTTTGTGTTTCCATATGAATTGTGAAAATTTTTGTTCTAGTTCTGTGAAAAATGACATTGGTAATTTGATAGGGATCACAATAAATCTGTAGATTGCATTTCGTAGTGTAGTAATTTTCACAATATTGACTCTTCCAACCCAGGAATGTGGAATATCTCTCCGTTTATGTCTCTTTGATTTCTTTCATCAGTGTCTTATAACTTTCTGTATACAGTTCTTTTGTCTCCTTAGGTAGGCTTATTCCTAGATATTTTATTTTTTTTGCTGCAATGGTGAATGGGATTTATTCCTTAATTTCTCTTTCTGATATTTCATTGTTATTGAGTTTATGTGATTTATGTGTATTGCTTTTGTATCCTACGACTTTTAAGCTGTGCATTTTTAAGCACAGTTTTTATTGAACTCCATAGTTTTCAAAATATTGCAATATTGTAAAGAGAATGCAACTTTCTATTTAAGAAATATAAATGCGTCTATGTGCCTCTGCTGCCTGACTTGATTTGCAGATTTTTTTTACTACTGGAGGGAATGTCCAACATGCAAGGTTTGTAGTGTATCCAGAGTTAGGAAACATGTTCTTCTGGAGCTAGGCAACCCTTGTTTACTGTGAAGCCAAGATTTGATTTTATTGGATAAATTATAAAAATAAAAATGAGTTAGAAGTTAAAATATTTTTACATTTCTAATCCTTGAAACTACTTTTCCAATCTTGAGTGAAGGTAGAGAATAGCATATTGGTGTTACTACTTAAATTCAATTATGAAAAAACAAAAATAATATTAACAACTAGTAGCTTCATGAGTGCACTTTACATGTATTAATTAATTTTAAGACAGATTAATTAGCTGCTAGCTAATTGAGATACACCTACCTACTTCATGATAATCTCTTAGGTTTTAACTTCCAACTAGAAACTTAATAAAAAACTATAATGAAAGTATGTTTAGATATTGATGAAATATTAAAAGTGACTGGACTATTGCTTATTCCATTTTTATTCTGTTGGTTTTTTAACTTTTGGTGGTGGATTTTTAGCCATCTTATATCAATATTTATGAAGCAAAAGATTTTACACAATAATAACTATCTAGTCATAGTGGATTTGAAAAGACCTAGGTTAGAATTCAGGCCTTGACACAATTAACTGTGTGACCCTAGGCAACTAGTTACTTCCCTAGGACTTAATTTCTGTAACTGTTGGCAGAGAAGTGGTAGCAACCATATAAGCTATTATGAGGAATATATAAAATGGGACTTTTTAAATGTAAATAATTCCATTTGCTACTTGGAAAGAGTAAGCATTCAATATGTTCAGTTCAGTTCAGTTCAGTTGCTCAGTCGTGTCTGACTCTCCGCGACCCCATGAATCACAGCACGCCAGGCCTCCCTGTCCATCACCAACTCCCGGAGTTCACTCAAACTCATGTCCACAGAGTTGGTGATGCCATCCAGCCATCTCATTCTCTGTCATCCCCTTCTCCTCCCGCCCCCAACCTTTCCCAGCATCAGAGTCTTTTCCAGTGAGTCAACTCGTCGCATGAGGTGGCCAAGTAGAACCTACTAAAATTAATATTAGTTTTTTTTAATATCAGTACAAGTTTTTATTTTAATATGGTTCTAGTCCTTTGCACAACAGACCCTTTAAATTCTTGTCACACAGACAGAATGCTATCTTACACAAAGTGCAAGCATGACCATCAAAGGATTATTCTATTGTATGGATCATATGGTAATAAATAAGACCAGGGTAAAGACAGTAATTAATGTGTGAACTACAGCACAGAACCAGTTTCAACTCTTAAACTACCATCCACATTAGTAGCCTCCAATTAAAACTAAAAAATAAAGTAAAATAAAAAAACAACTGATACCATGCCGTATTATCTTCTTATCACTTAAGTTTTAATATAAGCATGTGATAATATTCTAATTTTGAAAATACAAACTTGACACCTTAAATTATGAATTTACAGTTTATGAACTGTAAAACATTGACTTTAATATACAGAATTTTTTTCTTCCAAATTAGACTTAATTGTATAGTAGTATGGACATAAACATAGAACATAGTTTCATTTGTATTGTACTTTCCAAGCACCTGTTAGATATATTGATGACAATACAGGTTGTATTTGGCTTTGATACAAGATTCTCTTCTGTTTAATACAAATATTTTATATATGAGAATAATTCATGAAGTATGGTTCTATTTATTTTGGCAGATTTTATTATTTCATTACTTGCTAGGTAGGGTAAACTACTCTAATGGATCCACCTTTTCATGTCTTCCCTCAAGATTTCATTTCTTCCATGTCTTTCTTCATGCTCTTTAAAGGCCAAAGTGGATTATACAGAGGACACACAGCAGTCAAACATTCTCTTTCTCTCATTTACCATCTTTGCAATAGCAACCTTTTCTCTGTAATTATTAATCATTCATATGAAAATAGAGATATTAATATATCAACATGTTGGCAATGTTGTGGTAAATAGTTAAAGATTTCATTTACAATGAGATTCCCAAACTGAGGGCATAAAAGCCCTCTTAGAGTTACAGAATTTAAAAAATGAATGATCATTGAGTGCATGCTAAGTTGCTTCAGTTGTATCTGACACTTTATGACCTGATGGACAGTAATCTGTCTATGGGGTTCTCTAGGCAAGAATACAGGAGCGGGATGACATACCCTCCTCCAGGGGATCTTCCCAACCCAGGGATCACACCTGCATCTCCTGCAGCTCCTGCACTGCAGGTGGATTCTTTACCATGGAGCCACCAAGGCACCACCATTTGGAAGCTACTTCCCGTATAAGAAAAGACACTTAACATTAAGCTCATCTACAGATCAAATTTATTAGTTTTCTATTGCTGCATAACAAATTAGCCCCAAACTTAGCAGTTTTAAACAGTGAATGATCTCACAAATTGTATAAGAATCAACAATCCAAGTGTGACTTAGCTGGTGGTCCTAGCTCAGGGTCTCCCATGGGATTGCAGATAAGCTGCTGTGGGCTGCAGTCAGCTGAAAGCTAAGGCTGGGCAACATTTTTTCAAGCTCACTCAAGTGACTTGGGCTGAAAACTTCAGCTACTGATTGCATCTAAAAGAGAGTACACATTTAACACCAAAGAGGCAGTGTATTTTATAATCTAATCTTAACAATTACTCTTACTTTTGTCATATTCTTTTGGACATGCAGTTCAGTTCAGTTCAGTTCAGTTCAGTCGCTCAGTCGTGTCCGACTCTTTGTGACCCCATGAATCACAGCATGCCAGGCCTCCCTGTCCATCACCAACTCCCGGAGTTCACACAAACTCATGTCCATCGAGTCGGTGATGACATCCAGCCATCTCATTCTCTGTCGTCCCCTTCTCCTCCTGCCCCCAATCCTTCCCAGCATCAGTCTTTTCCAGTGAGTCAACTCGTCTCATGAGGTGGCCAAAGTATTGGAGTTTCAGCTTCAGCATGAGTCCTTCCGATGAACACCCAGGATTGATCTCCTTTAGAATGGACTGGTTGGATCTCCTTGCAGTCCAAGGGACTCTCAAGAGTCTTCTCTAACTCTCTTTTAGAGAAGGGAATTGCATAATAACATAAACACTAGGTGGGAGGATCATAGGGTCATTTTGGAAGCTTGCCACCATATTGCACTTCTTGGAAGAATCTATGGTGTTTCAACTTTCTTTCAATAGAAATATTATCTCAGAAAATGCATTGTACCTCTTCTTAGGTGCTCGTGGTCTTTAAAACATATTCTAGACAGTTCAGTCGCAGTTGTGGATGTGACTGGTGATGGAAGCAAAGTCCGATTATGTAAAGGATAATATTGCATAGGAACCTGGAATGTTAGGTCCATGAATCAAGGCAAATTGGAAGTGGTCAAACAGGAGATAGCAAGAGTAAACATCAACATTCTAGGAATCAGCGAACTAAAATGGGCTGGAATGGGTGAATTTAACTCAGATGACCATTATATCTACTAATGTAGGCAAGAATCCCTTAGAAGAAATGGAGTAGCCATCATAGTCAACAAAAGAATCTGAAATACAATACTTGGATGCGATCTCAAAAATGACCAAATGATCTCTGTTCATTTCCAAGGCAAACCATCCAATATCACGGTAATCCAAGTCTATGCCCCTCCCAGTAACGCTGAAGAAGCTGAAGTTGAATGGTTCTATGAATAACTACAAGACCTTCTAGAATTAATACCCAAAAAAAGATGTCCTTTTCATTATAGAGGACTGGAATGCAAAAGTAGGAAGTCAAGAAACACCTGGAATAACAGGCAAATTTGGCCTTGGAGTACAGAATGAAGCAGGGCAAAGGCTAATAGAGTTCTGCCAAGAGAACACACTGATCTTAGCAAACACCCTCTTCACAAGAAAAGACTCCACACATGGATATCACCAGATGGCCAACACCGAATCAGATTGATTATATTCTGTTCAACCAAAGATGGAGAAGGTTTATACAGTCAGCAAAAACAAGGAGCTGACTGTGCCTCAGATCATGAACTCGTTATTGCCAAATTCAGACTTAAATTGAAGAAAGTAGGGAAAACCAAGAGACCAGCCAGGTATGACCTGAATCAAATCCCTTATGATTATAGACAGAAAGTATATTCAAGGGATTAGATATGATAGAAACAGTGCCTGAAAAACTATGGACGGAGGTTTGTGACACTGTACAGGAGGCAGGGATCAAGAACATCCCCAAGAAAAAGAAAGGCAAAATGGCTGTCTGAGGAGGCCTTGCAAATAGCTGTGAAAAGAAAAGAAGTGAAAGGCAAAAGAGAAAAGAAAAAAATATACCCATTTGAATGCAGAGGTCCAAAGAACAGCAAGGAGAGATAAGAAAGCCTTCCTCAGCGATCAGTGCAAAGAAATAGAGGAAAACAATAGAATTAGAAAGACTAGAGATCTCTTCAAGAAAATTAGAGATACCAAGGAAACATTTCATGCAAAGATGGGCTCAATAATGGACAGAAATGGTATGGACCTAACAGAAGCAGAAGATATTAAGAAGAGGTGGCAAGAATACACAGAAGAACTGTACAAAAAAGATCTTCACGACCAAGATAATCATGATGGTGTGATTACTCACCTAGAGCCAGACATCCTGGAATGTGAAGTCAAGTGGGTCTTAGGAAGCAGCACTTCAAACAAAGCTAGTGGAAGTGAAGGAATTCCAGTTGGGCTATTTCAAATCCTGAAAGATGATGCTGTGAAAGTGCTTCACTAAATATGCCAACATATTTTGAAAACTCAAAAGTGGCCACAGGACTGGAAAAGATCAGTTTTCATTCCAATCCCTAAGAAAGGCAATACCAAAGGGTGCTCAAACTACCGCACAATTGCACTCATCTCACACGCTAGTAAAGTCGTGCTCAAAATTCTCCAAGCCAGGCTTCAGCAATAAATGAACTGTGAACTTCCAGATGTTCAATATGGTTTTAGAAAAGGCAGAGGAACCAGAGATCAAATTGCCAACATCCGCTGGATCATCGAAAAAGCAAGAGAGTTCCAGAAAAATATCTATTTCTGCTTTACTGACTATGCCAGTCTTTGACTGTGTGGATCACAATAAACTGTGGAAAATTCTGAAAGAGATGGGAATACCAGACCATTTGACTTGCTTCTTGAGAAACCTATATGCAGGTTAGGAAGCAACAGTTAGAACAGGACATGGAACAACAGATTGGTTCCAAATAGGAAAAGGAGTACGACAAGACTGTATATTGTCACCCTGCTTATTTAACTTATATGCGGAGTACATCATGAGAAAGGCTGTGCTGGTTGAAGCACAATCTGGAATCAAAATTGCCAGGAGAAAAATCAATAACCTCAGATATGCAGATGACACCACCCTTATGGCAGAAAGTGAAGAGGAATTCAAAAGCCTCTTGATAACAGTGAAAGAGGAGAGTGAAAAGGTTGGCTTAAAGCTCAACATTCAGAAAACTAAGATCGTGGCATCTGGTCCCATCACTTCATGGCAAATAGATGGAGAAACAGTGGAAACAGTGTCAGACTTATTTTTTGAGCTTCAAAATCACTGCAGATGGTGACTTCAGCCATGATATAAAAAGATGCTTACTCCTTGGAAGGAAAATTATGACCAACCTAGAAACCATATTAAAAAGCAGAGACATTACTTTGCCAACAAAGTTTCATGTAGTCAAAGCTGTGATTTTTCCAGTAGTTATGTATGGATGTGAGAGTGGGACTATAAAGAAAGCTGAGCACCAAAGAATTGATGCTTTTGAACTGTGTTGTTGGAGAAGACTCTTGAGAGTCCTTTGGACTGCAAGGAGATCCAACCAGTCCATCCTAAAGAAGATCAGTCCTGGGTGTTCATTGGAAGGACTGATGTTGAAGCTGAAACTCCAATACTTTGGCCACCTATGTGAAGAGCTGACTCATTTGAAAAGACCCTGATGCAGGGAAAGATTGAAGGCATTAGGAGAAGGGGATGACAGAGGATGAGACGATTGGATGACATCACCAACTCAATGGACATGTGTTTGGGTAAACTCCGGGAATTGATGATGGACAGGGAGTTCTTGTGTGCTACAGTCCATGGGTTTGCAAAGAGTTGGACATGACTGAGCGACTGAAATGAAGACAGTTTAGTGATATGACCATTTCAGTTTTTAGAGTTTCATTAGACTATGCTGTCCAAAATTCAACAAAGCTTAATTTCATACACGTAACAGATCTCTTTTTTCCCACTAACTCAGTCTTATCATATAATAGCTTCCTGTGGTTGTTTTTCTTTCTCTAAAATAAAAGTAACTTAAACAATCTAAGTACACTGCCAAGTAAGAAATCCCATGCATACTCCTTATGATGAAGGTTAAACAGAAATACTTACACAAATTTTTGGCCTTATATTCACCTATAACTAACAATACATGTTGTTTTGACTCTTGCATGATCTTAACAATTTTTGATAGCTAAAGTAGACCATTTTCAAAGTAGCAATTTTTGATAGCTAAAGACTTCCCTGATGGTTCAGACAATAAAGAATCTGCCTGCAATGCAGGAGACCTGGGTTCAATCCCTGGGTTGGGAAGATTCCCTGGGAAAGGAAATGGCAACACATTCTAGTATTTTTGGCCTGGAGAATTCCATGAACAGGCTATAGTCCATGGGGTTGCAAAGATTCGGACACGACTGAGCAACATACACTTCCACTTTCAGAGTGGACCAGATCCCACCAAAGCCCAATTCTGTGGTTTTGCAAAAGCATAAATCCACTCTCAGAAACAACAGAAGTCTCCTCTCTATGTATAATCACTCTGATATAGTAAAGATTTATAGGAAAGTGGTTAATATTGTATAAACTTGATTATATGAACCAACATAGTGCTTCTCAGGTAATTAAAATATAAAGTATAATATTTGCACTTTTTCCCAAATTAGTATTAGTTGAAGTAACAAAAACAAGTTAAATGCAGTTATATTAAGAGCTATGGAAACATTTCAAAAGTTAAGTCATGATATAGAAAAAGCCTAAAGAGTTGCATAAAACTATGTTTTCCATGTGTATGTGTGTCTATGTGTTTGAGTGTAAATAGAAAATAATAAAATCAAGAAATGATTTCCCAAGACGTTTGTATCTGGATTTATATTATCTAATATAATCAAATAAATATCTTAATAGAAACATGGCTAAAATTTGAGGCATTTTGCTGCTTAACCAATCCTCTAAACTCTGCTCCTCTTTTCTAATTGTTACTCCGTACATCACTTTAGAACAAAATTTGTTGACAAATGCTGAACTTTCTTAATTTAGAAAGATACTTAACATCACAAGAAATATATCATCAGACCTTTAAAATTTAGAAGAAAACTACTACCAAAGTGCTCTGGGAGTTAAACTATTATAGCACAAATCTTTTGGCATATCCCGCATAGTGAATGATGTGTAGTAAGCTGCTTCATTTCCCGACTCTGCTATTATTATCCTGATTCCTTGGGGGAAGACTTAAAGGTCTTAGATTCTTAAATGAGGGGGGAAAAAAACCTAAGTCTGTATGCTCTTCAAATAAGTAGAAATAATTATGAGGCTTTTCTGACCAGATATAATTTTTACCTTGGAGACTAAAGCAAGACCTCTTGCAACAGCCATTATTAATAATACTGATAATTACTATTTGGGGGGAAAAAAAGGAAATTTGCCCAGAAAAATCAATTATAAACCACAAAATGTTCCTTGGGCTTTTCAGAGTGGTTCTGTACTTATTGTCTCTCATGACCTCTCCATTAAGAGACTGACTGGCTATACTCCTAATGGTTTCCTTCAATTATTTAGAGGGGATTTCTAAGCTTTTGTATTTCATATTAAAATGGCCTGGAGAGAATGTCCTGGATTGTCTTTCTTGCAGAGCAGAAGGGTTACTTGGGAAAGACAGAGTAGCTCATGTGGTTTTGTTCTAAAAAGGAAACTCAGAATCATCTCCAGTTAGCACTGTTTGTCTTGGAAACATTGACTCTCATAAAATTAAACAAGAAGTAATTGCCCTCATCTCATATGCTAGCAAAGTAATGTTCAAAATTGTCCAAGCTAGGCCTCAACAGTACGTGAACCAAGAACTTCCAGATGTTCAAGCTAGATTTAGAAAAGGCAGAGGAACCAGAGATCAAATTGTCAACATCTGTTGGATCATAGAAAAAGCAAGAGCAGTCCAGAAAAACATCTACTTCTGCTTCGTTGACTAGACTAAAGCCTTTGTGTGGATCACAGCAAAATGCGGAAAAATCTTCAGGAGATGGGAATACCAGACCACCTTACCTGCCTCCTGAGAAATCTGTATGCAGGTCAAGAAGCAACAGTTAGAACCGGACATGGAACAATGGACTGGTTCCAAATTGGTAAAGGAGTACAACAAAGTTGTATATCCTCACCCTGATTATTTAACTTATATGCAGTGTATATCATGTGAAATGCCGGGATGGATGAAGCACAAGCTGAAATCAAGACTGCAGGGAGAAATACAAAACCTGAGATATGCAGATGACACCACCCTTATGGCTGAAAATGAAGAGGAACTAAAGAGCTTCTTGATGAAAGTGGAAGAGGAGAATGAAAAAGCTAACTTAAAATTCAACATTCAAAAAACTAAGATCATGGCATCTTGTCCCATCACTTAAAGGAAAATAAATGGGGATACAAGGGAAACAGTGAGAGAATTAATTTTCTTGGTCTCCAAAATCATTGCAGATGGTGACTGCAGCCATGAAATTAAAAGACACTTGCTCCTTGTAAGGAAAGCTATGACAAATCTGGACAGCATATTAAAAAGTAGAGACATTACTTTGCCAACAAAGGTCTGTCTAGTCAAAACTATATTTTTTCCGGTAGTCATGTATGGATGTGAGAGTTGGACCATAAAGAAAGCTGAGTGTCGAAGAAATGATGCTTTAGAACTGTGATGTTTGAGAAGACTCTTGAGAGTCCCTTGGACTGTGAGGAGATCCAACCAGTCCATCCTAAAGGAAATCAGTCCTGAATATTCATTGGAAGGACAGATGCTAAAGGTGAAACTCCAGTACTTTGGCTATCTGATGCAAAGAACTGACTCATTGGAAGAGACCCTGATGCTGGGAAAGATTGAAGGTGGGAGGAGAAGGGGATGATAGAGGATGAGATGGTTGTATGGCATCACTGACTCAATGGACATGAGTTTGAGTAAACTCCGGGAGTTGGTGATGGACAGGGAGGCCTGGTGTGCTTCAGTCCATGGGGTCGCAAAGAGTCGCACAGGGCTGTGTGACTGAACTGAACTGAACTGAACTGAACTTCGTTTTTGACGAAGTCTGTAGACAGGAAATGTTTTTCCTGTTTTTAATTAGAGGAACTTATTAAGGAAACAGTTTTTGAATTGAATGAAATTAAGTTTTGAGGGAAGTTCATTTGAGGATTTATTTGGAGCAAACCACAAAATGAATATTACAAACACATTTATGTGCAGTTTCTTATTTCTGTCCCTTTGTTAAATTTGATGATCAGAAAAATGTGTATGCAGTATATTATCTAAGCCCCTTGAAGGAAAAATTACTCCAGTCAGTTGAATCTCAATAATATGCTTAAATTCTGCCTTCAAAAACATTCCCCTTGAAGGAAAAATTACTCGTCAGTTGAAACTCAATAATATGCTTAAATTCTGCCTTCAAAAACATTAGTTGATGTTATCACCTACTGATTTATTCAGTAGCATTTATTTTCAAAAGCTCATGTGTTTTCCTACTTGAGTATTGTTTGAGGAAAAGCTAATTTTCGAATTTAGCATTAAATAGTTTGTTGTAAAAATACAATATATTTCTCAATTGTACTTAATTACCAGTCATTCTGAACCCAGTTTTTGATCTAACACTGTAATCTGTGGAAGACAGAAATCTAAAATACCTACTCCTTTTTATTCTTACAAATGAACACTTTACCTTGTGTATGGGCTTCCCTGGTTGCTCAGACATCGAAGAATCTGCCTGTAACATGAGACACCTCTGTTCAATATTATATTGTATGTATTGTATTATTATTATATATATATATGCTATTTTAACATGAAAATGTGAAGAACAAAGACAGGAAGGGAAAGAAGAAACTAAAATATATTAAATAGCTATATTATACCAGTTCTGAGCTACCAATCTGATAGCAAATCCAGAATGCCTTTCTTTACACCACGGAGGCCCCTTAAAATGGGGCTTTCTAGGTGGAAAAGAATCGATCTTCTAATGCAGGAGATTCAGGAGACATGGGTTTGATATCTGAGTGGGAAAGATACCCTTGAGCAGGATATGGCAACCAACTACAGTATTCTTGCCCAGAAAATCCCATGGAGAGAGGACCCTGGAGGGCTGCAGTTCATGGGGTTGCACAGAGTCAGATGCGACTGAGCACACACACATGTTTCCTGAATACTAAATTCAAGACTCTTTTGCAATCTAAAGTTACATTAAAATTTAGCATTAAATGAATCTCTGTAATAAAAATCCTTTATTGATATAACTTTAAATAATTAAAGAGATAAAACATTTTCACTTTTGGCTTAGAAATTGACCTAGGATGGGAGATATTTAATATTAACAGTTAACATGGCAAACTCCAGGCAAAGGGAACACTTGCATAATAACCTAGGACAGAAATAAAGTTCAAGGATTGAGTATAGTAAGAAAGGAAGACAAAAGGAGACTGAAACAGTGTTCAAGAGAAACCCAAGGACACCCTTCCTTTCTGTTCCCTGCCACCCTTTTTTCCTTCTTTTCTTCAGGCATCTTTCCTTTCTTCCCTCATTTCTTCTTTAATTTCCTGACTCATTGGAAATCTGTTGAATGATTAGCACAACAGATTCATGTTAAGGATGATATTTAAAATTTTAAATAGTACTTTATCAAATTTGGTTACATATGCCTTAGATATAATTAATTCTCTCTAAAAATGTTTTGCTTTTGTGATTATAGAATATCTTCATATTATTCATTAATACCATTTTAACTTTCAATGATTTTTATCCAATTCAGTCCTTAAGAAATGAATCAATTTTTTATCTCTCATTCACTTAATTTTCCTTTTGAAATGCTCAAATCAAGACAGGTGTTTACAAATGTCTTTCTTTAAAATGGTTGCAATCATAATAATAGTACATTTGATTCATAAATTTAATTTCCCAAAATAGTTTTGAATGAATCCAGAAGAAGTATTCAGTTCAGTTCAGTTCAGTCGCTCAGGCGTGTCCAACTCTTTGCAACCCCGTGAATCACAGCACACCAGGCCTCCCTGTCCATCACCAACTCCCGGAGTTCATTCAAACTCATGTCCATCGAGTCGGTGATGCCATCCAGCCATCTCATTCTCTGTCGTCCCCTTCTCCTCCTGCCCCCAATCCATCCCAACATCAGAGTCTTTTCCAGTGAGTCAACTCGTTGCATGAGGTGGCCAAAGTATTGGAGTTTCAGCTTTAGCATCAGTCCTTCCAATGAACACCCAGGATTGATCTCCTTTAGAATGGACTGGTTGGATCTCCTTGCAGTCCAAGGGACTCTCAAGAGTCTTCTCCAACACCACAGTTCAAAAGTATCAATTCTTCGGCGATCAACCTTCTTCACAGTCCAACTCTCACATCCATACATGACCACGGGAAAAACCATAGCCTTGACTAGACGGACCTTTGTTGGCAAAGTAATGTCTCTGCCTTTTAATATGCTATCAAGGTTGGTCATAACTTTCCTTCCAAGGAGTAAGCGTCTTTTAATTTCATGGCTGCAGTGAGCATCCACAGTGATTTTGGAGCCCCCCAAAAAATAAAGTCTGACACTGTTTCCCCTGTTTCCCCATCTATTTCCCATGAAGTGATGGGACCAGGTGCCATGATCTTTGTTTTCTGAATGTTGAGCTTCAAGCCAACCTTTTCATTCTCCTCTTTCACTTTCATCAAGAGGCTTTTGAGTTCCTCTTCACTTTCTGCCATAAGGGTGGTGTCATCTGCATTCTGAGGCTATTGATATTTTTCCCAGCAATCTTGATTCCAGCTTGTGCTTCTTCCAGCCCAGCGTTCCTCATGATGTACTCTTACATTATTCAAAAGAGATAATATCTCAGGAAATGTATGCCATGATCAAATATATATTTAAAACAATTATAGTCCACATGTGTCTTTCATTACAATTTTATTTTAAACATATATGTCTATTGCTATGTGAGGAAGATTTTGCAGAGACAATAGGAATTGCAAGCTTATCTTCCCATGCTTGGTGTGAGTCCTCTTGGGAGCATATATGGTACATCTTGTGTCTCCAGCAACTATTTCTTTGCTGGACATAGTGCAATAATTCAATAAAAATTGAGAGATAAGTGATTAGATGAATGAATGATTTGTTACTCAAACTTTCACTTTATTTTTTCCTCTGTTTATTATAATTGAAAAAAGAGTGCTGTGTCTGATCATGTGATGAACCCAGAAAGTGGTTTATTGGCTTTTAGAATTATGCCAGAATATGTCAAAATCTATAGGAGAATTGCAGAATCTAAAGGATATAGATTAAGATGGCAGTTTTAAAATTAGATATGAGACCACTGAGAAAGGAACAATTAAAATCAAAGCAGATTTATTAGCACAAGAGAAAACAGAAAATTTAAAAATATGACCTTTAGAGTTATGATAGAAAACATTTAACAACCTCAAATCATCTAGGAACAAAGGTGAAATAAAGGCCTTCAAAGATAAAGAGCTCATCACCAAAAGACCTACCATAAAGGAAATTCTAAATGATGGGCTTCAGTAAGAAGGAAAATGATGACAAAAGGCTAGTATAAGCCAGAAATGAATAAATTAAACAGTAAACATACATATTGGTTTTGTTGTTCAGTCATGAAGTCATGTCCAGCTCTTTGTGACCCCATGGACTGCACCATGCCAAGCTTCCTTGTCCTTCACTATTTCCTGGAGCTTGCTCAAACTCATGTCCAATGAGTCAGTGATGCCATACAACCATCTCATCCTCTGTCATCCACTTCTCCTCCCACCTTAAATCTTTCCCAGCATCAGGGTCTTTTCAAATGAGTCAGTTCTTCACATCAGGTGGCCAGAGTATTGGAGTTTCAGCTTCAGCATCAGTCCTTCCAATGAATATTCGAGACTGATTTCCTTTAGGATGGACTGGTTGGATCTCCTTGCAGTCCAAGGGACTCTCAAGAGATTAACAGTGTATTAATATAGTATATCTTAAACTAACATTTCTCAAAATATGTGATGTAGAGCTAGTCTTAATACCTGTATTCTTGTCTAATCACCATAAGGTTGTATGGTCAAATCAATTTGGAAAATGTAGCATATATTTCCTGTCTCTGGAATTTAACGAAGCACATAAGCATAATTAAATGCTTGGGATACCTACAGAAAAGTAATCTACTTAATTGTATTTAATTTAGTGCTTTCCAAATTTATTTGATCCTGGTGGTAGATATAGATGTGCATACTTAGATCTTCCTTCAAGAGAGAACCTGCTACAAGAGTTCCTCCAGCTGCTGTGGGATCCACTGTTCTTCCGGAGCCCCTAGGAGTAGAACCAGGCCTCTCTTGACAGGTGCAGAACCTGTTTGGGGCTCTCATTTATCTGGCCAGGAAGTGAAGTGAAGTGTAGTCAAGTCGCTCAGTCATGTCCAACTCTTTGCGACCCCGTGGATTATAGCCCACCAGGCTCCTCCGTCCATGGGATTCTCCAGGCAAGAATAATGGAGTGGGTTGCCATTTCCTGCTCCAGGGGATATTCCCGAACCAGGGATCGAACCCAGGTCTCCCACATTGCAGCCAGACGCTTTAACCTCTGAGCCACTGTTGCTGCTGCTGCTGCTGCTGCTAAGTCACTTCAGTCGTGTCCGACTCTGTGTGACCCCATAGACAGAAGCCCACCAGGCTCCCCCGTCCCTGGGACTAAGGAAGCCCTATCTGGCTAGGAGACTCACAATTGTGCTGCCATCCAAGGCATTTTCAACACCACTGCATTTCTCCACCTCTCTCTTTTCACAGGAATCAGATTTCACTGTGGTCTGAAATCTCTCCTTGTCTGCTTGATCCCTTTCCTTGCACAGGTTTTACCTGCACAGGTTTTCCTTCCTTCATTACCTTTACTTTCAATGTCATTTTGCAATCTACTCCCCAGAAGACTCAAACTTACAAGATCATAAGACATTTTGTTCTTGAACCATAGCAACAAATGTTCCTTGGAAATAAGGATCCATGAAAAAGTTTTTGGGAACTGCTGTTTTAAGCCAAACTCTTGCTGCCAGGAAATTATACAAAAACTTTTGTTTTAACCCCCTCATACTTTTGTAGTAGGAAAATATTTTAAAATTATATATGTATATCCTTTTCTCCTCTTTATCCTTTATTTTTTTGCTTTTAGAATAAGGGGTATGAAAAAATAATCCTCAGTGAAAAAGTAAATCAATTCGATATTTTCATTAGGTAATTTTGCCATTCTGAGTGTAGTTTTATTTCAATGAAGCATGAATTCAAAGCAAGAGGTATAAGAAAGAAAAAGTGTAAATATGTTTTGTTCTGTTTTTATTAATTTTTAAATATTACAGAGTTGCATATCTAAACCAAAATAAATAATTCATTATAAAATTCTTATTCAAACATGAAAAAATCAAAAAAGTAGATATAGTTTATTGAGCAATGTAAAATATTCTACTCCTTGAAAATCTGTAATGAGAAACATTTTTGAGAGCCTTATTCTTCTTAGATTTAAAGAAAATTTTAAATGATTTAATAAGTAGGCAACTATTGGAGAAAATAGCTACAATAAACTAATAAAACTAAAGTCTGACTTTGAATCCGATACTTAGAGATGTCCTCCTGGGTGTCATCATAAATAATTTTTCCAAAGTGAGCAACTGAAAAGTCAACAATATATAAACTATCTTACTACATGACTCATTCATCCATTGAAATAGGCTTACCAAATTCTTAGATGGCAGATACCTGTGCAGATGGTGTCTGCAGCCATGAAATTAAAGATGCTTGCTCCTTGAAAGAAAAGTTATGACCAACCTAGACAGCATATTAAAAAGCAGAGACATTACTTTGCCAACAAAGGTCCATCCAGTCAAAGCTATGGTTTTTCCAGTAGTCATGTATGGATTGAGAGTTGGACTATAAAGAAAGCTGAGCACAGAAGAATTGATGCTTTTGAACTGCAGATGCTGATTGCAGCCATGAAATTAAAAGACGCTTACTCCTTGGAAGGAAAGTTATGACCAACCTTGATAGTATATTAAAAAGCAGAGACATTACTTTGCCAACCAAGGCCCGTCTAGTCAAGGCTATGGTTTTTCCCGTGGTCATGTATGGATATGAGAGTTGGACTGTGAAGAAAGCTGATCACCGAAGAATTGATGCTTTTGAACTGTGGTGTTGGAGAAGACTCTTGAGAGTCTCTTGCACTGCAAGGAGATCCAACCAGTCCATTCTAAAGGAGATCAATCCTGGGTGTTCATTGGAAGGACTGATGCTGAAGCTGAAACTGCAATACTTTGGCCACCTCATGCGATGAGTTGACTCACTGGAAAAGACTCTGATGCTGGGAAAGGTTGGGGGCGGGAGGAGAAGGGGACGACAGAGAATGAGATGGCTGGATGGCATCACCGACTCTGTGGACATGAGTTTGAGTGAACTCCAGGAGTTGGTGATGGACAGGGAGGCCTGGCGTGCTGTGATTCATGGGGTCACAGAGAGTCGGACATGACTGAGCGACTGAACTGAACTGAACTGTTGGAGAAGACTCTTGAGAGTCCCTTGGACTGCAAGGAGATCCAACCAGTCCATCTTAAAGGAAGTCAGTCCTGAATATTCATTGGAAGGACTGATTTTGAAGCTGAAACTCCAATACTTTGGCCACCTGATGCAAAGAGCTGACTCATTTGAAAAGATGCTGGGAAAGACTGAAGGCAGGAGGAGAAGGGGACGAGAGGATGAGATGGTTGGATGTCATCACCAACTCAATGGACATGAGTTTGAGTAAACTCCAGGAATTGGTGATGGACAGGGAGGGCTGGCATGCTGCAGTCCATGGGGTTGCAAAGAGTCGGACACGACTGAGCGACTGAACTTAACTGAACTGAACTATGCTAGGTATTATAGATTTATGTTAGAATAAGCCTCAAATTCTGAAACTTGCAAAAAATAAATTAACTTGGAATTCATTTCCAAGTACCTATCATGACTAAAACATATTTGGTTTCAAAATTACTATTTTATTTTTACTCAGAGTAATTAATTCTTTGGGGTATATTCAAATCAAGAAGACTAAATTCATTGTTTTAATGAGTTAAAGTTTAAATGAACCTCTCTTCCTAAGATATTCATATTGGCTACTTTTGAAAATGCCTTTATCTTAATGGTTTAAAATGTCCTTCCTCAATTTTCTTGTAATGGAGACCGAGTTAACAGCCTATTATTATGCACTCCTTACTGGACTGTTAGTAGCTTTACAGTCTTTCAAAGAATACACCTGCTGCTCATAAAAAACATTTATGTTGCTACAGAATTTGGCTGTGTTTTAAAATCATTTATTTACAATGACCTTGTAGAATCCACACTGATCTAATATTTTCAGAGGAAAATAAATAAGAATAGATATCTGCCCATTTATTTGAGATTATCACTGGAAAATTTAAAAATTTCATTGTCATTCAAGTTCTAATATAGGAAAAGTTGGTTTTCTTTAATGTTTCTAACTCTCTTTGTGGTCACTATTTGAGTTTGTTTAGCTGTTTTACCTTGAAACTTTGTCTCAATTTATGTATGTTGAAAAAGATAAGTTTACGTTCATATATATTATATATATATATTTATGTGTGTGTGTCATTGAAGCTAAGTCTCTCCAGTCATGTCCAACTTTTTGCGACCCTATGGACTTAGTCCACCAGGCTCCTCTGTGTATGGCATTCTCCAGGCAAGCATCCTGGAGTTGCCATTTTCTTCTACAGGGTATCTTCCCAACCCAGGAATTGAACCTGTGCCTCTTCATCTCCTGCATTAGCTGGCAGTTTCTTTATCACTAGCGCCACCTGGGATACACACACACACACACACACACACACACACACAAAGCTAATGACTTAAATACTATTATGCTGCTGATGCTGCTAAGTCACTTCAGTCGTGTCCGACTCTGTGTGATCCCATAGACAGAAGCCCACCAGGCTCCCCCTTCCCTGGGATTCTCCAGGCAAGAACATTGGGGTGGGTTGCCATTTCCTTCTCCAATGTGTGAAAGTGAAAGTGAAGTCGCTCAGTCGTGTCCGACCCTTAGCGACCCCATGGACTGCAGCCTACCAGGCTCCTCCATCCATGGGATTTTCCAGGCAAGAGTACTGGAGTGGCTTGCCATTGCCTTCTCTGAAATACTATTATAAATATCATTATTTCCACAAAATGATTGAAAATGTGAGTGAGGATATTAGAGTTAACTTAGATACTCCTTATGCCTTTAGTAATAGGAAATTGTTAAGTCTATAATTAGAAAATGTTAAGCTTTAGGTTGCAAAGAGTCAGACTGGACTGAAGTGACTTAGCACAACCTTTAGCTGAGGAAGTATTCTGCAGTCCTTCATGGTTGAATGCAATATTAATTGTTTTTGGCTAAGTTTCACTTAGCAAAGGCAAATTGTTCCCAGAACCTATGTTTCATCCTTCTATGTAACACAAGGACATTTAAAGAAGGCAATCCATGCATTCATTATTTCCATATGTCCCTTGATTCTTGTGATTTTGGGGAGTAAATCACAGCAGGTAGATGGATGAAATCTTTCTAGTTTGCTCAGATATGTATAACTATTAGGAGTGCTGCTACCAACAACCTCGTGGTAATTTTCTTAATATTTAGTGAATTATGCATCATAACATTTTTACCTTAGTATATTTAACAGCTACATCTTTTTAAAAGACCACCATATAGTTCTTCTGAAGACTTAGTTCAGTTGTTGGTTAGTACAGTGGCTAAGGTTTTTTATTGCTCTCTTCTATCTGTAACATGGCAAATAGGTGTGACCGACACATAGTGCCTTATAGCTCCTGAAACATGCCACATTAAGGATTATTACAAATCACTATTTTTAATCTCAAAGTAGTGCTATTGTACCAGTGAGAGCTACATTAACAACTAGTCAGCTGATCATGCCCACAGATGCAAGTAACTGACTTGAGGCCCAAGTAACTAACTCTAAAGGAGGATCTGTCATCTGAACTGCTAATCTCATAAGGCATCTGACTCCTGGGCATTAAGCTGATTTATCCTACTAACTCTATTGACATGGAACTAAAAGAGGAAAGTTTCTGTAGTTCTAAGTGATCTACTAAATAACCAATACAGTTCCCATCAATAAACTCAGAATATAATTGATTATTAAAAATTTGTCTTACTGTGACAGATGTTTCCGCCAACTACATATACATCTATTTAATAATATCAATAGCAAAATAACCATTCTGTCGTGTATTTTAAGAGGGTGTTTGCAGTTCAGGACATACTTTTATATGCATTCTTAGTTGATTCATCACAGCAATATTGTGAGGTGAATGAAGCTGAGGTTTTTATGTTTATTTTTTATCTGAATGTGCTGTGGATCAGTAATATTATGACATATTTACATTCACCGGTCTGTGAGTCACACAAGGACAGTACTCCAAAGACAGAATCTCCAAATTTCAGCTCAAAATAATCAGATAATTAGATGTTAAAGTTGATTAAGTTTTATGTGTTAAAAGAGAATCTTCAAAATAACGTCACCCAATCTAGTGACAAAAAAATAGAATCCCATATTAGATTGAGAATTCTGTATTTGATTGAGATCTATAAGATACAGGTTAATGGTCAATCTGCTTGTTCCAGGTACCTATTACTGCATAACACACTACCCCAAAAATGTAGTGGCTTAAAAATAACAGTAAGTATAGCATCTCATGAATCTATGGACCGTATAATTTGAACAGGACACAGCAGGAGCTGCTCCACAATTTCTGGGACCTCAGCTGGGATGATAGAAAATAGGTTAGAGGCTGGAACCCCTGAAGAAAGGCCATGCTTAGGGTCTCATCATCATCCCCTCTCCCACCACCTCCCTCTGTCCTCCCCCACCTCACCAACTCTCTCTCCAGGGCTCCCCCAAGTGGCTATTCTGGAATTCTCCACAGCTTGACAGTCCCAGGCTAGTCATACTTCTTAGATTGCAATGCAGAGCTCCAAGCCAAAAGTGAAAATTGCCAGTTTTCTTAGAGACTGGGCAAGTAACTGAAATTGCTCACTCCTACACTATTTTATTGGTCAAATCAGTCACAGGCTAGATAAGATGCAAGGAGTGATGGGCAAAAATCTGACTTTTCAATGAGAGGAGTGTAAAAGAATTTGCCACCATCTTTGATTTGCTGTGCTACTTTATTTTATACCTGGCATGCTGTGATTCATGAGGTCGCAAAGAGTCGAACACGACTGAGCAACTGAACTGAACTGAATATTACATGCTTTGTTTCTAGTTTGTACTGTTAAAAATAAATATTTTTTCAGTATGGGCAAAGCAATTTATTAATGCTGAATGTGTATGAAATTCTAGACGTTTAAAACTATTTTAATAATTGCATATGGAGATATTATAGGGTTAAAAAAACACAACTAGTTAATTTAGAACTTCCCTAGTTAATTTATAAAAGTAAAGCAAAAAGAAAGAAAAACATAAAACTATCACAAAAAAGTCTTTCAATTTTTTGAATCTGGACTATACATTGGGTTGTGCCAATGTGGTCACTGCAAATAAAACAGAATTATAGGATCAGATTATCCACTCTTGAAAGTAAGGCAATTTATGCAGGTGCAATGAAAAAGAATCCATTATTAGTACCACCAACCCAAGTACCAACTGATGAATACTTAAAATGGGCAATATTTGTGACCATGACCAAAGAACAAAGACTTCTTCAATTGATCCAGATTATATTTTAATTTACCCTAAATTTAATTTATTGATTCATCATAGACAATTTCCTCTGATTTGATTTCAAAACTAGTTTATATGTGGAGTAAATAAATTATATGTATCCATTGTTTGATAATGAGGCAGCTTAAAATAATATTTCTGGAAAATGAGCTTGCTTTGCCTTGAATTCCTTTTCTTGCCTTTAACACCATCTGTGGTTATCGCCACATTATATCAGTATGTTTCTTTGGATTCAAACACCACCACTGGAACTAAAAGAACCATGTGTGTGCTGTGCGCTTGTGTATGTGTGATCTGTGGGAAGCTACGAATTACTGCAATCCGTTTATTAACATTATATTAATAATTTTCTGTCGTTAGTGACAATCATGGGATATTACTGTTTCCAGTCACAATATCTTGATAAACCTATACTTTGTTGTGTTTGAGTATAAACCTTGAAGCATTCATTTGATACACATCTTAATATTACTGGTCCTCTAAGGAAATGTAAAGACGATGACTGCCTTAGATCACTAACTGGAACTATTGAGTTATTTAGAGCATAATGGGATGGTTTTCAAGTCACAATGATATCACTTACAAAGAAGGTTTAAAATCTCTCTTTGAGGGAGGGGGACTAAGTTCCTTGAAACCTAAATTATGCTTTGTAGCTTTGTGCATTGATCTTAACAGACATCTTTGTTTCAGTTTTGAACAAAACAAATATATCTGTCATCAGATCACAATTAAGACCCATCAACAAATATAACAAAAAAATTAAAGTCTCATTATAGCAACAACGTACATTTAAATGGAAAGATAAAAATGAAAAATAAATCTTTTCAAAATGAAAAATAAATAGGAAAGTGTTTTCTTCCTATTCCAGGTGAGACTAAGGCATTCTCGTGCTTGTACATTTAAATGAATTTCTGCCTCCTTCTCAGTTCAAGAAGCAGCTCTTATGTCACCATGTTATGCAGCTGCTTTGGACAAATGTTGACTTTACATGATACTCAGAGAAGACACTTTTCCATGGAGACTTTTCCACAGAGCATTTTTTTTTCTTTGTATTCTACTGGAAATTTCACTCTAGTGGAATTTTATCTTCTTTTTTATTCTTATGTATAATTTTTACCTGCCTTGTTATTCACTTTAACTCTGTCAGAAGAACTAGCAATCAAGTGATAGTTTTGGAGTCCTGTCACCAGTGTTTACTGTCCAGTTCTTTCATTTTCAAAGACTAGTTCTCTACTAGTCTTTGTACTTCTTATCTATCACATAATCCAGTTAACACTATTATTAAAAAAAATTAACTATGTATATTCTGTGTACTCTATATTTTTCTTCTCTAAAACCATGTTATTGTATCTAGCTTTATTGTTTTAATCCACATTCCACAACTAGGAAGAATTAATCAAAGCAGCATGAATATGTTGCTTTTCTCATTCTGTGTCACTCCATGCAGCCTTGTTCTTCCAATAGTTTAACTTTGAAAACATTCAGCTTGACATTTGGAATACTGTTTATATTTGAAGAAGTCAACATATGTGTAGTAATGCTTCCAAAGACTCTTACTGTGGTTTTTTTCTTCTCAGTGGCATTTATTGAAACTTATCTTAAATTTATGATAAAATTGCTTCATAATGAACTTTTATATAGCTACCTTAGTATCACTGATATTACTGATAACTACTAATATCAGCAGATATTTGAAAATTTTTCTAAAATATGTCTAAACTAAACATAATTGTCAAATATTCTTATAGTGGGTATAATTTCCTTTCAATTTCCCACCTTTTAGATAAAATTATTTTATCCATCCTCAATGCTTCAGTAAATATGAATTTTTAAAAATGTTTTGTTCTGCATATATATTCCCTCCTTTTTCTATGTATGTTATTAATATTATCACCAAATTTAGTCATACTTTTAAAATTCTTATAAATTACTCAAGCCTTAAGAAAGAATGATAAATTTCAAGTGTTGTCTATGATGTACTTTTAAGAAAATCATGGTATCAAGCTTTAAACATTGAATTTCTAACTTTATACTTAAAAGCCATTATATTTATAGAGTAATAGAGCACAGAATCACCTGGAGAAGGAACTGGCAACCTACTCCAGCATTCTTGCCTGGAGATTCCCATGGACAGAGGAACCTGGTTGACTACAGTCTGTCTGTGGAGTCGCAAAGGGTTGGATATGATTGAGCAATTAACACACACACAACAGAGCACAGAGGAAAAACTATATCCCATCCGTACAAGGGTAGGTTACATGAATACAGATGGGAAAGTTAAAACTGAAGAAATATTAATATATACATAAGTATAAAAATATATTTCAGCACAAATCTCAGGTTTTCAAGCATATTGTTTTGCAAAATATTTTTTGATGAGTAAAATATCATTTCTTCTCCACAAAGTTATGAAGAAAACAAGTCAGCTATACTGACGTATTATTGTGTTTTGGTTATGGAAGTACCATAAGCCAGTAAAACAACTTTTTCTCATCTCTCATTTGAAATATCATTTATTTATGCAAATGAATTTTAAATTGCTGTTGGGCTGCTGTCTATGGGGTCACACAGAGTCGGACTGACGTGACTTAGCAGCAGCAGCAGCAACAATATGTATAATTTAAAATCTATACATATAGAGCAATTAATTCATCAATTTACGTGTTCAATATATTTGGCCAATGTATTATGAAAGCTTACAATATACTAGAAATATTATATTTTAAGCAATAAGAATATAGTGGTTAACAGGCAATAAAACACATGAAATTTTTAAAAAGACCTCTCAAAAAACTGGAAATAGAACTGCCATATGATCCAGCAATCGCACTCCTGGGCATACACACGGAGGAAACCAGAATTGAAAGAGACACGTGTACTCCAATGTTCATTGCAGCACTGTTTATAATAGCCAGGACATGGAAGCAACCTAGATGTCCATCTGCAGACGAATGGATAAGAAAGCTTTGGTACATATACACAATGGAGTATTATTCAGCCATTATAAAGAATACATATGAATCAGTTCTAATGAGGTGGATGAAACTGGAGCCTATTATACAGAGTGAAGTAAGCCAGAAAGAAAAACACCAATACAGTATACTAACACATATATATGGAATTTAGAAAGATGCAAATGAGAACCCTGTATACGAGACAACAAAAGAGACACAGATGTATAGAATAGTCTTTGGGACTCTATGGGAGAGGGTGAGGGTGGGATGATTTGGGAGAATGGCATTGAAACATGTATGTTGTCATATGTGAAACGAATCACTAGTTCAGGGTCAATGCATGTTATAGGATGCTCGGGGCTGGCATGCGGGGATGACCCAGAGGGAGGATAAAGGGAGGAGGGAGGTGGGAGAGGGGTTCAGGAGGGGGAACTTATGTAAACCCGGGGCAAATTCATATCAATGTATGGCAAAACCAACCAATATAATATTGTAAAATAATTTGCCTCAAATAAAAAATAAATTAATTACCTAAAAAAAAAATAAAAATAAAAACTGAAAAAATAAAATAAAAAAAAAATAAAAAGACCTCTCACAGCATCTGCAGAATTACTTCAAGGCATAAGCCTATCATTACCCTATTTTAAATGAGCTACCTATTTATAATAGTTCCTAAAAGAAAGAAATACTGCTAAACACATCTGCTGAACCTGTAAAAGGGTTTATATTACACAGTATAATATATATAAATATATAAATTTATTTATAAATATATAAAATATATAAATATTTTAATATATTTTTTTCTTACAATAAGCTTAACCCTTTGAGATGGTATAATCATCTCAGTTCTCATAGACTAACTACAATTAGGACTCCATTGGTCTCATTCTAGCACCACTATTTTGTAAAGGTCACATTGTAATAAATTAGCCATTTTTCCCTAAAAGTAAATTTAAACACTATTTCAAACAATTAATTATCTGCTTATAAGTTAACTGTTTTCTGAAAATCAACTTGAATGCTTAATTCGGGTGTACTTTGCTACTATCTCTACTATTGCTCAACATTTAACGTTCAAGGAATGCATTTTAATTTTCATTTTAGGTGAACATTAGATGGAATATAAGAAAAAAGTCATGAATGGTTTTAAAAGTGATTTATAGTTATCTCCTATTTTGGATTACTGGAGTAATCAAGAGTTGATTATAGTAAATTATAGCTGTGGTATACTAAATGATACTTCTCTGAAAGTGCAGTCAGAAAGTAGTTGTATACTTAAAATATCTACTTCTATATTTTTTTACTCACACTTAATTTGTAATTTTGTCATAGCAGTTGCCAATTTTTACTTAAAAATTAAAAAAGAAATACACCTTACCCACTAACTTAATTCACCTTACCAACTAGCTTGTTGTTTGTTGTTTTTTTTTTTTCAAAAGGATTTGACAGATTTTATTGTAATGAGACATAGTTAGGAAGAAATGGTTTAAAAGATGTCATCAATCTTTTATTTAACTAAGCACTTGCCCTTCATTTTGAAGGAAATGATAGTTTCAAATTGGAACCTCCTTCTCAAGAAGTGGTATGAGAACATAATATTGATTTAACATATAATCGTCAACAAAAATAAAGTTTACACAATTCACCAGGAAATAAATGCGCATGGAATTTATCAAGTTAAATGATAAATAATTCTCCATGGGTTACAAGTATTATCAGTAAGAACAAGACAATATGATGAAAAGTCGAATAAACCAGTTGTTTAGTTACCTTAATTAAAAAAAAAAAAAAACCTCACAAATAAAACATAACTTCCCAAACAAACCCTTTCAATGATCATGACACAATAGATTGTATTCTAATTTCAAAAAAAAAAAAAAGTTAGACAATCACATAATATCAAGTCTTCAACACAGTGGATTCCATTCTAAGGGAAAAAAATATATAGGAAACAAGTAGTCCTTAAATTTTTTCGTTATCCATATTATGTTTTAGAAAATTAAAGTTTTGCTTCCAAAAATATGTTTCCATGTGGTTGTGGTGTTGTTGACTGGTGCTATTAGGGACAGAAGCACCAAAGACATGAGAAATGTAACCACTGAAGTATCATTTTTTCATAAAAACTAAAAATTTCCTTAAAGGTCTGGAGTAAAGTCTTCTGCTAGGTGTGTTAGTGCTATAAAGTCATTTTAAATTAAATGTGGAATACAAGCTACAAAAAGTATGAGTTCTTTCAATATAAAAAGTTGTGTAGCTCAAGTTGTGGGCTCCTTTGCTATACATAAGCAGTCTCAATAAAATATTTGCTTAAGTAAGAAAATAGAATTTGTCTGATTACATGTAGCATCCATTCCAGTTGAGTGTCTTGCTTATCCCTGCCAGAGCTTCTGAAGAACATTAGAATCAATATTCCTTGCCTTCAAAGAGAATCCATAATTCACAGCACAAAACAGTTCTAGAGTCTTAGTCCTAAGGAGAAACAAAAATTAAATATATGTATATATATATACTTTTTTTTTTTTTAAGTGCCAGATGTAGTCATTGTCTGGACATTCAAAACTCTTATCCACATCTTCAAGAAAGATGCCAACAGTTGATTCAATCCCCTTTCTTTGCAACTTCCACTGGCTGGTTGATGCTTTACTTTAACTATGACGACCCTAATAAAACTTCCAACAGAATCACAGTTCCAAAAGCATTATGTACATACTTCACATCTCCGTTGCCTGTAAAATCACATGAAAAAGCTGCAGCTGAAGATCTCTTAACTCTTCTAGCTAATTTTCAAGTCCTGTTATCAAAAACTTCCTCCTGAGAGGCAGAACTGCTACTATGGATGTGGATTTTTAGTTTTTCCTTCAAGTTGAGATTTCTCACAAAGCTGCAACAAAGAGCCATTGCTATCCCTGGGCCTAATGACATTCACTTTCCACTGAAGGTTGAAAGAAGGAGACAGAGATCCAAGAGTGGAAGAGAGAGCTGGCCCAGAGCTGCTAGACAGTGCTGTTCTGTTCTTCCCTTCTGATGCCTACACAATGGTCATTACATTCAACTTTCCCTTGACTGTGTTCAACACAAAAGACAATTCAAATCTAACAGGCTCTCCTAAATGTCTTTACCCACTTTACCTTACTCCGCTTTTCCACAAGCAAAAGAAAACAAACACAAAGCTGAAATTATTAAAGAAGGAAACTGAATTAACATTTTCAACAGGAAGACGGATGTTTCTCCAAAGTCCTGGACCAGAGCTGAGTGTGGTTCATCTTTAATAGTCAAAGTGATAGGACATGTCTGGGGATTCCTGTGAAAACAGGGAACATAGCCTACTCCCTTGTAATTAAATGAATTCATCTTGTGGTGCTATGAAGGTCTAGGCTTTTAAAACTTATGGCCTCGACTTCCTAAGTTTGAAAAAAAAAATGTAAGAATACAAGGAAATCCTTCAAGTTTTGATGCCTTGATTTAAAGATCTCCAGGCAGGATGCCTGAGGATGGCCATGGCTGTATTACTTAAATATGGATCATTCAAATATGATCCTACGCTAACACAGGTAAAAACTGGGTCACCCCAATTTGCGCTTCCACATTGGAGCACAATTCTAGTAGTCCAGTTCCCAGTGACATGTGACCAGAGCTGCAGCATATGTTAAATGATGGGTAGATATTCCTTTCCGGATATCAATCAGTAGATATGCATTGATATTAAACACTATCTATGCATCCAACACTCCTTTGCTTTTTTATTTTATTTTGTTTTTTAAAGGAACTGATACACGTTTTTGAGGCTATTGCCGCCTACTTAAGGGTATATACTGATACAATGAAATAACAAGAGAAAGGAATCAGATAGTATAAAATTACTCTGTCATTCTTTGAATCATTTCTTGAAAATTATTCAACAAAAGAAAAAAAAAAGTTTAATTTCCCCATGCCACCCCATGATCTGTTTGAAAATTGAGAATATTATCTTCAACACTCCTTTGCTTTTTTATTTTATTTTGTTCTTTGAAGGAACTGATACACGTTTTTGAGGTTATTGTTGCCTGCTTAGGGGTATATATTGATGCACTGAAATAACGAGAGAAAGGAACCAGATAGTATAAAATTATTCTGTCATTCTTTGAATCATTTCTTGAAAATTATTCAACAAAAGAAAAAAAAAGTTTAATTTCCCCATGCCACCCTGTGATCTGTTTGAAAATTGAGAATATTATCTTAAATAATATATTTTAAAGAGTGAAGTGAAGTGAAAGTTGCAGTGTCATGTTCGACTCTTTGTGACCCCATGGACTACAGCCTACCAGGCTCCTCTATCCGTGGAATTCTCCAGGCAAGAATACGGAGTGCATTGCCATGTCCTTCTCCAGGAGATCTTCCCAACTCAAGGATCAAATCCCCTCATTACAGGCTGATTCTCTACTGTCTGAGCCACCGAAGAGTAATAGACTTAAATTATAAACTATTTTAAAATGAATGATATTAAGATACATATATATCCAAACTTTGTATATGACCCATGCAGAAAAAGATGAGAAAGAGGAGATGAATAAGTGTAAAATAAAAAATTAATGAAACTGAATCAAGAAAAGTGTATTTAATTTATAAAATCAAAATCCAGTGTTTTTGAAGACTGATAAAGTAAGCAAGCTTCACAGGAAGGAGGAAAATGATATTTATAAAAGAGATTTTCAATGATAAGTCAAGCCTAATTTTAAATTTAGATCTATAAATGTAATGGATAATTTTCTGTTGATTAATAAAAATGAATAGGAAGAATATCTGAATATAGGATAAAATAATTTTAAACATAGCCAAATATCTGTCCCTGAAATGATCTATCTCAATTGAGGTTTCAAGGAACAGATAATTACCATGTTATATCAATTATTCTAGAACATTAAAAAATGAAAAAGTTTCATAATATATTCTCTTAAATATAACCTAACTCAAATAGTATAACCAAATATTGATAATAAAAAGGAAAAAATAAAAAAATCTCTAGGCCAAGATCATTTAAAGAGAGGTGTAAAAATTCTGTTTGAAATATTTTCAAAATGAATCAAAGACTGCAATAAAAATTTTAGAATTATATTATAACCAGATGTTAACAAGTAGGGATTATCTTAGGAATGTAAAGATAGTTATTCATAAGTATATACTGCATTAAGGTGAAAACTTTTGCAAATACAGAGAAATTGTTTTATAACTTTTAATACTCATTTCACATTTTAAAAGCATAATACAAAATTATAGTGTAAGAAAAAAAGAAACATTCTCACCTAGATACCTATTAAAAATATAAATCAAGCATAATTGTATTTAACAGTTATGCATTAACAACTAATCCATTCAAGAAAAAAGAAAATCAGGCTGATGCTTTTACTGCTGCTATGTGGTATTCTACAAAAGATCTCTGCATTGCAATAAGACAAGATAAATAAGGGACTTGCTTTTTTATACAGCAAGCACTTATAGATTTACTCATATTGGTCTTGCATATTTCCTGTCATAAACTATAAGGTTTTTGTTGCTATGGTAAATGGAATATTTTAAAATACAATTTTACTGGGCATTGCTAGTGTAAGAAAGTAACTGATAATTGTATGTTGGCTAACTAATTGACTTATTAGTTCTAAATATTTTCAGTTAATCTTCTATGGATTTCTAGGTAGACAGTCATAATTAGCAGATAGAAAATAATGGCTTATTACAGCTCAGTCATTAGGAGAGTCATTTCCACATATTAGAAAGAAATATTGTTTTTAAAGTTTAGTAAGACAATTAACTTACACTTTAGGAAAAGCCTGTGTACCATATGGTTTGCCTAGAGTAGAATAAGATTCTCTCTCTAAAGAGCTCTTAAAAAAGAAATAGATTAATACTTCTTTGTAATGAATCAAATAAACTGATACAAGAATGGAAATGGATGACTTTTTGGAATTATAAGCTCTTTTATAATTATGTCTATCTTACAGACACAATATAACTTCAGTTCCTGGACTCACACAGCTCATTCTGATGCTCTCTTTTACAAATCCTGCAATTGGAGTGCACTGGGAGTTGGTGACTCTCAAAGAACATTAAAAGATCTCATTCTAATTAAATTCAAAAACAAACTGAAGAACCAAGCACAATGCCCATGTATTAATTTTAGGGAAGCTGTCCTTTCCAGAAAACATGAAAAATCTTAAGAAATCTTTCAGCCAGGGTACGATAAGTACCTACCCTCATGTAGGATTCATTCTTGTAATAATGACCTTTAAAAGCCACCAAATTCAGTATCCCTCTTCTTTAGAAAATAATTACTGACAGAATCTAGTACACAAGCTTTCCTTTAACTGGAGGTCATCTGAAATAACTTCATTTAATTCAAGTAAAATATTTTCAGATTTGTTTATACCATTGTTTAGACAACAAGATTCTTTGATAACCTTTCAAACTTTATGTTTCTAGGCTATGCAGTTCTTGCTTTGTCAGGAAAAATATTCTGCTGCAGATCATTTTCTAAATGTGGTTTTGATTTGTTCAGTTTTGAGAAGATTATTGTGAAGACATTTCAACAGTCTTCTATCATGAATTTGTTGATGGATTGTGTGTGTGTGAGAGAGAGAAAAAGACAGAGAGACAAAGATGAGGAGTGAAAAAGACAGACACAAAAATGAAAAGAGACAAGCGACAAAAAATAATTAAGCTAGGGGTCCCCAACCCTCAAGCCAAGAACTGCTGCTGGTCACTGACCTGCAGGAGGTGAGCAGTGAGTTAGCAAGCAAAGCTTCATATGCATTTGCAGCCATCTCCGTCACTCACATTACTGCCTGAAGATCAGCAGTGGCATTAGATTATTAGACTATTAGATTGTCATAAGAGCACAGATTCTACTATGAATTGCTCATGTGAGGGATCTAGGTTGCGCACTCCATCCCCTACACCTAAATCCAAAGAAAAATCATCCTCCATGAAACCAGTTCCAGGAGCCAAAGATGTTGGAGACCACTGACTTAGAGGACCCCTAAGAGAGAATGGAATTGTAGCATGTATATTATCATAAGTGACCAGTCCAGGTTCGACGCATAAATTTTCCTCTGTTCAAAAAAAAAAAGGACCCCTAGCAGAGCTATTAATATCCACTTTTTTTTTTTTGTATTTTCTTAGGAAGCTATCGCTTCAGTCTTCTATCCAGCAGAACAGGAACTTTACCATTGGCTTAATTAGGACATTGATATTAAAAAATAATGATTGTGGTAGTAGAATGCAAATTTTTAATAGTACTTTTCCCTATTCCTGATGACTTAAACTTGGCATGACTTGAAACGATAAAGAAAAATCCAACAGTGCTTTAATCTGTCCTCTGAGTGCTGTTCTGTGTATAAAACCATGCAGGGTACCATCATGCATCAAAAATTCTCGAAGAATCTCCTGGACGTTATTCCCAGCCCCAAGTAGGAATAATATTCTTTGAAATACTGGGTGAATTATTAATATAAGCCCCTTGGAATTTCATAGAATCTGTCCATATGACATAATATCAAAATAGAAAAAGAAAATAAAGCAGAATGATTAGATGTGTTAACCTAAATAGAAAATAACTTTATCTTTGATATTACTATGTGAAATTTTCAATGTTGAGAATTCTTGCTGCCACTGAGGAACTTTTATTTAAAAGTATTCTAATGTCATAAAATCATTCCTATCTGGTTCAGAGTTCAGTTCAGTTCAGTCACTCAGTCGTGTCCGACTCTTTGAGACCCTATGGACTGTAGTACGCCAGGCCTCCCTGTCCATCACCAATTCCAGGAGTTTACTCAAACTCGTGTCCTGCTTCACAGTCCGTCTTAAATTTAAAGTTATTTCTAGTGATTAGATAATAAATTTAGCATAAATTTGGCTAAAAGTCTAATTTATAAGCATCTTTATGCTACATGTATCTGCTTAACTTGGGGACAGTGCAAAATCACAACTTTAACAGAAGCCGCTGACTAGTTATGTGACTTGCTTTAGTAAGTGACTTATTCTTTCTGGACCTGTTCCATCATATGCTAAGTGAGACCAAAAATATTACTAGTTCTTCTTGCCATAAGATTAGTATGAGTATTACATAAAGAATGTGTGTGAAAATACCTTGAAAATTGTAAAGCATTGCAGAAATCATGGTTGTTACCTTATGACTTCTGGTACATATGTAGATCTTTAGGTCTGTAGCAAAATCTCTACAACATAACTTTAACCACATGTATAATCAAATTAGTTTAAAATTTAGGAAAACAAATCTTTTAGAAGTCCGTTCAGACCCAAAGACTTTGTGTGTGTGAGTGTATGAGTGTGTGTGTGTAATCAGCCAAAGACTTTAAGAGAAAGCAAACCAGTTAAAAAGTGACCACTTTATGGGCCTATTGAATCTACTTCCATAAGTGGGACTGGGAAACCCAAGAGAGTAAGATGAGGCATGATGAGAATCAGTCACAGCAGAGGAGAGCAGGCTTATATTTCTGACATAAAAATTACAGAATATAATTGATTAGGTAGAACTTTGATAATTATGTAAGCCAAATCTACTATAGTGCCCTAGAACCTTACCCTAGTAAGCATTCAATAAATGTCAGTGGAATCAATGAATTTTCTGTATTAGCAACGGAATCTCCTGGAGGTGACTTACCAAGGTACATAATAGAAGCAGAACCCAAATTGAGCCCAGGACAGGAGAATTCCAACCCAGAATTATTTACATGCAGCCTTCTGTTGATACAGATCACATTACCTTTGGTTACAAAAAGATAAAGCCATAGTGACTAGACACGTGAGCCTATTTTCTTTTCACTAAATTAGGTTTCAAATTGAATGCTAAGAGGGTCCAGACTCTAGTAAGAACATCCCTGTTAGTGACTATGAAAAGTTGACTTGTATATGGATAAAGCTTAGAGCATGTTAGGTAAATGAAAGATTCAATGTGACAATAAGATTAGACTCCCAGGAAAACTAGATTCTCAGAAGCTGGAAAGGGGCAATCTTGAGTCTAAGCTGCAGGATCTGCCCTTGAGAAGAGGACCTTAAATAAATGTCTACATCTCTAGAGAATAATAGATGTGTATTCTACAGTAAATGCCCTAGTTCTGGACTTTGTTTTTAGTATATGTGAATAACAATATATAAACTAGAAATTGTATACACAGTTATTTTAGGAAATGATATACGTATCATTACATTAAGTGCATTGCTACTAAATGTTTTGTCCCACAACTGATAGTCATGCTCATCCAAGGGAAAATAGTGCAAAAACTGTTTCATGTTCAGCCAATAAGCATTAGTACACAAGACTGCCAGCATTATCTTACCACAGTCCAGTGTCTTTGAAACCCATGGGGTTATGCCTTTGGAGCTTCATTTAATGTCATTTATTCACTGCCTGACAACCTGTTTTGATACTTAAAAGTGTGCAAATAATAACCTTGGTTTGGACATAAAGACTAAAAAATAGTATATTTATGGAAAATACTAAATGCTTAGAACTGGTTAATAATATATCATGAAAACTAACTAAGTACAGTAGTGCAATACTTAGAAATTTGTAGACTTGCACTGTATTTGAAAAGATATACTGACAATTAGTGAGTTAAGCATGAAATTCAAGAAGTTAGAAGACAACATATTTAATACAAAGAAAAAAGAAAGAAAATAATTTATATTAAGGTAGGATATTAAATGAAATAGAAAGCAAAGAATGATAGAGAGATAAAGCCAAAAGTTGGTTCAAGCCTCTGGAAAGCTTGATCAAGACAGTGAGTACTAAAATTGAATAATATTAAGAATGAGAAGACTTTACTATGGATTTAGCAAGGATGAAGAGCTTGTAAGATAGTATTATGAACACTGGAATATATAACCTAGCAAAGTTGAAGACATAAGTATCATACAAATAGCAATTCCATATTGTACAAACTCTAGAAAAGCTCTCATACATCCCCTATTCAGGCATGTTCAGAACTAAGCCCTCCTGGATCTGTGGCAAAGCACCGTCTCCACCTGCTCACAGCTGCTTTGAACTGGAGTTGCTGTGTCACAGAAAGGGAATTAAAGCACAATTACTCTGGGACAGTAGTACCCTATGCTTGTCATGGACAAGTGCTAACTTGGTTTCCCAAGATCTTGGAAACACCAGGAGGAGAGAGGGCTACGACTTGGCATGCTCAGAGGAGGCAAGATGTGGGGCAGGGCAGCAGCCCTGTGACGCTGTGATTCAGGCAGAGGATCCATGTGAGCGTACTTCCTACTTATTGAGGATGTATGTATCCCTTTTATTCCAGAGGATCCATGTGGTCATACTTCCTACTTATTGAGGATGTATGTATCCCTTTTATTCCAGGGATGTAGTTATAGACATACTTCTGTGTAACTGTAGATATGCTAAAACCTATTTGCAAAAGGAGTCCTTTGCTCCTGGTAACTTTACTGAGTAACAAATTACTATTAAGTTATGTTTTTATGGGGGCTTCCCTCATAGCTCAGTTGGTAAAGAATCCAAGTGCAGTGCAGGAGACCCTGGTTTGATTCCTGGGTTGGGAAGATCCCCTGGAGAAGGGAATGGCTACTCACTCCAGTATTCTGGCCTGGAGAATTCCATGGACTATATGGGGTCGCAAAGAGTCGGACACAACTGAGCGACCTTTTGTATTATTATGGGACCATTCTAAGTAAATTTTTCAATCGGTATCTGTATCCTCTCTCCCTAAGGATAAGATTACATTCCTTTTTCAGAGATTTAAAATTCTCTCAATCATAATTACTTATTGTGAAATGCTACTCAGAATACACCGTAACTCTTATGTTGCAGAAAATTCCTTGAAAGGTGAAATATTCTCCTCTTCTATTTAAGAATGAACAGTCATCCAAAAGTTTTTCCAAACTTCTACCAGAAACAGAATCTTCTCTTCCAGTAGCGCATGCTCAGTTGCTCAGTCATGCCCGACTCTACCACCCCGTGGACTGTAGCCCACGAGGCTCCTCTGTCCTTGGATTTCCCAGGCAAGAATACTGGAGTGGGTTGCCATTTCCTGCTTCAGGAGATCTTCCTCACCCAGGGACTGAACCCACATCTCTTGCATCTCCTGCATTTGCAGGTGGATTCTTTACCATTGTGCCACCGGGAAAACATTTTTCTCCACAGTATGGGTGTTAAGCCCCATAATTATTAAGATCTTGATCTTAGAAAGCTTCTTCTTTAAGGCTTTAGCATATAATTACTGACATTCATGATTTTATAGACTTTATTTTCTTGAATTTTTAGCAGGCAGATATTTATTTACTTTCTAATCTAGAAGTGACCTAGGGATAAATATAAATTACCATTTATCCATTTTGTCTTTTTACTTAAAGTGTTGCTATTGTTAACTCATTTATCTTTGTACTTTGTGTTTAATAAACAGTTCTATTTGGAGTTAGATGACAAATGTCGTTCCTCAGCTAGACAGAGAGTAACCATGTAGCATGCAAAGTTCTGACAAATATGGCCGTAAATTTTAAAAATGACTTTTAAGATAAGGAATTTTTTCAAAAGTAGCATTAGGGAAATTATTTTCATAGTTACAAATCTTGTAGCATCACTGGCCAGTAAATTCAGTTTGATACATTCTGTATGTAGATTTTTATAACTTTGTTTGTTAATCTGGAAGGTCTCCTGGACAACAGATGTTTTCAGGCGAAGGCTAAATGGGATCTTGATGGAATATCAAGACAGATCGAATACAAGCATCAAATGAGTGATTTAATTAATGATCTTGAAAGTTATTTCTATCTCTGAGAATCTCTAGATATATTACAATGAGAACAGTAGAGAATTAATTCAAGGACCTGGTGGCCTAATTTAACCTATGAATTTAGAAGAGTTGTTCATGTGTTTTTTTTCAACTCCCGTATTAGAACACCATAAAATAATTGAACAGTAACAGTATACAAAAATAGAATTGAGTTTAATGTGTTCCCAGTGCCAGCATATCATGGACAGTCTCTTAAAGGCACAAGTACATTGTTCTGAGGTTGTGGACAAGACAGACCACGTAAGAGACCCTGAGTGACTAGGGCATTCAGTTAGTTGGGGTTCCTCTTAGTGAGGAGCGATAGTTAGCTGCAGGTGACCAGGAGCCAAGCCTCCAGTCCTGCCTGATTTCTCAGGTGTGCTGTCTTTTGTACTGTTTTCTGTCTTTGATGCTCCCTCGTGGACAGACTGTGTAAAATCTGCCTCACAATCATTATGTATCTTGTACATCTTTACAAAATAAACTGTGGTATTTTTTCAGAAGAGTCAATTCTCCCTCAAAAGAAAATTTTCATCGTTTTATGTCTTAAGTTGCATTAATTCAGTGTTACTACTGGGGAATCACTGAGTTTCAGAACAGTGCAATTGATTTGGGATAAAAGATTTCAAACTTTAAAAAACAATTAATTTATTTTTCCTTTTACCCACAGGTCTACCCACGGATAGCGCCGGCATTTTGGCACTACCTGCGGGTAGAAGTGAGTAGCGGGTACTTGAATTCTCCCACCCTTGCTCCTTGCACTCTGCTAGTGTGGTCTGACCTAATGTGGCCATTTGTTTAAGATGCAGTTGCCATTCTGTGTACACGTGCTCTCACGTCACCACCATTCCTTAGAGTTGGGTCAGAAATCCAAATCGCCAAAGATACAAATGCAGTTTATATAAGATAACCATCATTCTCAATAAATTTCCAAATCAAGACCATATCATATGCATCATAACTGATAAACAACTAAATGGAAAATTATGCAAAACCATGCTTGTACCACTTTTTAATCAATATTTTTGATAGAGCATAATTCCTCAGCTTAATTTTGTAGTGTCTCCAGGTATAAGTAGAATAACTGCTTCATTCCCTTTCTCTTCTTTTCTTTGTCCCCAGGAGCATGAGCAACTCACCTATTCCTCCACGAGGTCCAAGGCCCCCAGTGTCATCATCACAGGTCTCAAGCCAGCCACCAAGTACATTTTTCATATCCGAGTGAGGACTGCAACAGGATACAGTGGCTACAGTCAGAAGTTTGAATTTGAAACAGGAGATGAAAGTAAGTTTCATACAAAAGTGTAAAGTAAGTTGTGAATTTTAAGTGTGGTTTCAGTCTGTCCTGGTAGCTGAAAATCTAATGTCCCAAATTTTGAATAGTCTCATTAAGCAGAATTCTATTCATGTAAATACTCATCATCATTTCAGTTAATGTGTTGGGGCTATCGTTAAATATTTCCATGAAATACCTTGCTCTATCACAATTGTAATGTAGCCCAAATATGTCTCTTTATGCAGAATTCATCACTCAAATCATAACATAGTGAGTCTCAATGGATGGTGTTTGCCTAACTGTTCGCCAGTCTCGGCATCATAACATGATACTAATGAATACTTGTAAGAGAGTAAAGCCATGAGCAAATGATTTTAGCAGTTAGTTCAAAATTCTGCAGCTTTGGTTTGTTCAATTCAGTTCAGTTCAGTCACTCAGTCATGTCTGACTCTTTGCAACCCCATGGACCGCAGATGCCAGGCCTCCCTGTCCATCACCAATTCCTTTATATTAGATCAATAAAAACAGTGGTCAAGTGACAAACTCCACTGAAATGCACTTAAGTTTAAATATAGGTGCATGAGCTTGATTAGAAACTCAAATTCATAGCCTCAACATATTAAAAACCAAAATGAGAGATAAGGAGAGTAAGGTGTTCCAAAGTCATGTAACATGGCATTAAATGTTATGTTCATTTTAAACCCAGCTCCACTATTGATTTTTTAAATTATTTTAGAAATCCATCACATTGCTATCTTTATAAGGATGATATACATGGTTTTTGCTATGTACTTCAATGGAAAAATATCTATTTAATTACAATAAAAACATGTTTCTATCATTGTTAAAATATGCATATTTGTATAAGAATTCAATAATAGCAAACATTATAAAAATTCTTATATAAGAATTATAAAAATTCTATAATGATATTAATAGCTACCATTTGTTGAGCCTCTCATAGGTGCCAAAAATGTTGTGCAGTATTTTACATGTGTTATCTTATTTAAACATTTCAACATCCAATAAGACCAGTATTGTTTTCCTAACTTTACTTATGAGAAAGTCAGAAGCCTAGAGAAATTGAGAAGTTTGCCCAGATTCACATGGCTGGTAAGAAAACTAGGCTAGAATTAGAAGCTGAAGGATATCTTCTTCCAAGGCCTGTACTCTTAACTACTCCAGCATCCTGACAAGTCCTTTTGTTTGATTATAAAATGCTAATGGTAAGACCACTAATTAGATCACAGTTCCCCCAGTTTATCACTCCCAAAAAGTAAGTACTTTACGCAAATTATCTTTTTACTTTCTGACAAGATTATAACTCATTTTAGAAACTAAAGTAGCTTTATCCAAATCTGATAATCAATAAGTGGAGGTGCAGGATTAAACCCTTAGATGCACCTGACAGCAGCAGACAGCAAAAATCATGTTCTGAATTACTGACTTGTAAATGTCATGAAAGTGACTTTTATTCTACCCTTGAAGAGACATAGTGTTTGAGACGAGTCTGGAAAAATATGTTTATGTAAACTTGGATTTTGGGTGCATAGAGTGACTCCCAAGTCAATTTACAGCCTGAAGGAAAATCATTTAAAGGATCATTTTTTATCTGGTTAGCTTTAAATTGCATTTTCAAAGCATGCTGTTTATATCTAGAAGAGAATTTCAGTGAATTATGTCATAGTAGGGTATGGATAGGTTTACTATAAATTTGTGAAAATAATGATATGAATCCCAACTGACAGCATCAGTCTTTTTCTCTATACACTCTCCTAGGGCATCTTTAAATCTTTATAGCTTTTGTTTTTTTTTTAGTACTGTCTGAACCATTGTAATGTCAACTTTCTTTTTAAGTTCTCTCTTGTGTATTCTGTTTAATTAACTGACTTCATAATGCTTAGAGATGGGGTGTGAAGTGAGGAGGTGAAATTAGTTACTCTCGCATTTGATTCAGGTTCACATTTTTTGAAGTAAGTAAAATAAAGTAGTTTACAATGTAATCCTCTTTAGCCATATCTGTTTTACTTTGTTCAACATTTAGTTTACTAAAAACTAATGAGACAGTAATATAAAATAAGAAGTAATTCCTTTCAAAATCATAATGTTCTGAATTAAGTACTTGTGCTCTACAAACACAGTGCCAGAGCTATCACCGTGATTCCTCTTGCTGTTTTAACCCAGTGGTTGGATTTTTTCTAGAGTCAGAATATACAAGTGAAAACTGACCAGCATGTTGAAAGAGTACCAATTATGACTGGTGGCACTATAAAAAGAGCCTCCCTGAACTATAGCTATTGGGATCCCCTTTTCCTAAGTCTATAGAGCAACCTCAGTATATATGTGGTACAGGAAGACAGAGGATTGATAGATCTATGGATAATTAGGTAGAAAGTCAGTCATATTTAGTTACAAAAGGAAAGCCTTTTAAGTCTTGATACTAACATTCCATATGTCTGCCAGTCTCTCTTAGGACCAATAACATATAGCTAAATATTTTAAATAATATTTTCACTAATAGCATTTATTGAATGGTTATTAAGTACAGGTCTTTTTATTAGACACTGTAATTGAACCCCCTCCCATCTTTTTGGAATAGATTTAACAAATTACAGAAAAATACAGAATCGGTAGTAAGAAATAAGAACATATGAATATTTAGTGTGGATCTTTTTGAAAGATAGGTGAAGGATAGATATGCGTTAGTTACAAGCTCTCTAATATTAGAATTTTCTCAAAGTTAATATAAAATCCATATTATGCTCTAAAGTATCAAACACACACATGCACACACATACACACTAGTCAACTACAGGCCTTTTTGGCTTATATGGATAAAACAACAGAAAATTTTATCTGCCTCATATTAGTTTTTATTTTGGAGCTTATTTTTCGGGAGAAAAATGTGCTTCTTTCAACAAATAAAATAAAATTGAAAGAAAAGAAACAACAAAGAAAATAAAATTGAAAAATTATTTACATAGCCAATAATGTTATCCATATTCTTACAAACTGCTTGGCATACCATATTTGATTCAATATTAACAAAATCTATGAAAATCATGCCTACATTTTTAAAAATAAATAATTTAATGATAAGGAAATAAAACATTTGTTTTTATTTAAAACACCACCAATATTTATCTGATATTCAAATGTATTTTACAGAAATAAAAAATTCTTTTTTAGGTTCATTTTTGAAACCGAAGTAAGATATATCCTGCTATATTGCAGTCAAATTAAACATTTTACTTATATACTATAAGAGAGCTTGTGAAGCTGTCTAAAGGTAGGAGAACCCATAGCTTAGAGCCAATTTTTGAAAGAAAACTGGAACTTGACATGTAATTTACCTCTTCCATTGCCTTTATGGTTATTCAGATGATCCAGGAGACTTAATACACAGTGACCATATAAACAATTCAATTTTTCCCCTAAAAGATTAATTATACATTAAATTTTAACAAAATGTAAATTTAGGTTTTCCACTGTAAGCTACCTGAAGCACTTTTATAGCACAAAAACCATATCTGTCAATATTTTACACTATTATTTACCAAAAGTAGTAATGATGGACTAGATTTATATCACTTAAATAACCACATAAAAATCATTATGATCAGCATTAACTAACCAAAGTATAATTTATTGAATCATGGTGTTTCAAATTAGAACCTTCTGTCTTACACGTTTATACAAAAAGTGTTACATAGATACAAATGAATAAATTTAATAGTTTAGTTATTTTGAAAACATCCATAAAATTTAGCTATTTTAATATGTTTTCATATTTAAGCAATTTGATTAGCTTTAACAATTTATGGATGGAAAATAATCCTGAAAATTAAGGTGCAAGATTGTGTTTCTAATTTCTTCCTTAATCTATTTTTCATGCCCACATTTGACTAATTTTTCTGTACTCAACTTTCTATACACTTAAAAACTACAAATCATTAGATATATTCTACCTAGCAATATGTGAGTTTCTCGACATTCAAGTCTTCTTCTCATCTAATCCAAATTGACATCGTTTCTGTCCTATCTCCCTCTAGTTCACATACACCCTGGGAAAAAAATAAATGCTTCATACATGAAATTTTCTGACTGTTCCTCATATCTAAGCTGTATCTGTGAGTTCCAGCTGGAATATTCAGAAGCCTATCACGTTCAGAATGGTCAGTCCTGTCACATGCTACCCCACCTAAAGTGTTTTAGATCAGTCCAGTGAGAAATAATCTCTCTTTCCTTAGACTTTCTATGATATTTTATTGTGTGAGGGCTTAATTCTTCACTAAGTTGTTAGCTCCTTGAGGTCAAGAACCATAACCTGTGTATCTTTGCATCTCATAAAATGTCTTATGCATAATTTCTAATACACATTTAATTAAATATATGAAGAATGTATAATTTCAAAATATGGAAGAATAGCATGTTGTCTGCCAGTCAAAAAGAAAAGAATCAAATATTTTTCTTTGCCACAGTAAGCAATACTGCTTGCTATATTTTGGATAATAAGCTGTAACTGATTTGAATGGTATAGAAATATAATGTATGCCTTTTTAGTTACAAATTAATTGTTAGTTCTAAAGTTTGAAGGCATTTGAAGTAGAGTAAAATGACTTTTTTGTTCTTAAATAGATTTTCCTCCTTAAACACCTTTAAAAAAATTCTCTATTATGTTTGATTTGGTCTATTTGTTGAAACCCAATCTGGACTACTTTAATTACCAAGGATGAAATTAGCTACATCATTATTAACAGGCACTAGAAATTTGGGTATGATTATTAATGGTGAAGCATGAAGCAGAAAGAGGACCAGCTGACCCTGGTGGAGTAATAAAAAGTTAATTAATCAGGCAGGAGGCAGATTTCATATAATGAGTCTGCTCAGAGGAGGATGAATTCCAGTATATGAGACTTTAATTTGAAATAATTTTCAATCAATAGTACACTTTCAATGTTGGCAGCCATAGCTATCTAAATGCAAACATCAGTAGGAAAGGAAAATATTCTAGCAGTTAGGTTGTTTGAATATAAATTGTCCTACCTTATGATACAATGAAGACCTCTCATAAGACTTTTTGCTGAAGCTAGCTAGATGTTTTTATAGCATGTCATAAAAGAAACCCATACTTTGGTGATAGAAGTTTAAGGTAACTTCTAATGTTTATATTTTATAACAACAGATCATATTTATTGAGTTATAATTAGGCTTCAAATACTGTTTAATTATTTATGGCTACTAATATACTTACAACCTTTGAAGGGGGTGCTATTATCAGGTCTATTCTATGGATTGGAAAACTGAAATATAAAGTTTAGTAACTTACCAGGTCCCCACAACTAGTAAGTGTTGAAATGGGGATATTACGGCATCAGGTCCTTTTCACGCTCAGAATTTGGACTGAGTTCCCTTTCTACCCATTCAGTGTTTTTTCTTTTCTTATTCAGGTTGGTCACTACTTCTAATTTTCTACATGATTATTTTTTATTCTTACCTCCAATTCTCTACCCTCCTTTAACTAGTGATATTCCTCCATAAAATAATATTTGATTGATTTTCAGAAAACTGTAATTATTGACAAATCATTATGCATTAACTTCAGTGGGTTATGTGTGTTTTAAAATAGACTTATCGATTAATGCACATATGGTAGACCTAATGTGACACTTTAGAGGGTCAAAATGATGCCGTCAGTTTGGTTACCTTAAATGTGCAGAAACTTGATGAATAGTAACTAGAAAATAGAAGTCTCTTTTTAAGAAGCCTGCATTGACATAAAAGATATTTTGTTTCAGTTTTGCATGGATCCAATAAAGATTTTAAATGATGAGAACCTGGCTTATGTACCATAAGACATATTGAAAGCCTTAATATGAAAAATATTAAAGATTATAACTTTGCTAAATGGGCTAGAAAGAAAATCATTAACTATTACCAGGTAGTTAGAAGTTGTAAAATGTGTATATCAATGTGCAATGTTATAATTTGGATCAAATCTAAAGGGGAATGAACCATCAGAGATGGATCTATTTCTTAGAATATAGTTTTTAAGGCAATAACCTATAGCAACATAAATAAGAATATGATTTCTTTGGGATATAAGCTGTCATTACTTGACCGGAATTTTTTTTTTTAAATCAAGAGCCATCTCCTATTCATTTTTGTACCTTATGTATTGCCTTGCATGTGCCTGGAAATACAAAAAAGAAAGACAAAGATAAATTATATACATTCTCTGTCTTCAAGAAGCTCACAAACAACCTCACTAGAAGCTCTCATAACAGAGTTCCTTATTTATGTCATTCTTAAAGTCTAATTTTGATTTGACTTGATTTGAGATAAGATGGATTTTTTTCTATCAGCCATCATATAAATTGCCTAAATTTTTCTGTCAAGCTATTCAACTTTACAACCTTGAATTCTTTAAAAGAGCAAAAAGCGTTCTTAAGACAGTTCGAATTGCTCTAAATTTAGTGAAAAATATATTCCACATGTAATACTTGAAGATTTAGAGTCATTCTTTCAGCTACACAAATCAGCTTTATTGACTTATGTTGTGAAGTGACTTTTTTTTAATGTCATTTTATTTGTTGGAAAAACATCAAAGTGAAGAAAACCTAATCTCTTAATATAACCATACGGAACCTATCCAGAACTATTGGTATGATTCTTAATTATGGTTGACCTCTCACCCTCATCTGGTGCATGATCATGTACTATTCTCAAGGTGGGGTTGAATTGTGATGTTCAGTTATTGCTTCTATAATGCATTTAGGGTAATTACGGCTAGCGTAGAGTGATGTCCAATGGCAATACATAGATGTGGCTCTTACAGCAAAGGTAGAAACACGTGATGTTGGGATCAAAGTGTCCTTTAGAAGCCATGGACTGCAAGGGTGATCCAGCCCAGAGCCTTGGTTCTTTTCATAACTTTATTTCCTATTTCTCGATTGAATTCTATCCACCTGGTACTCTGTCATTTTCAGAGCAAAAAAAAAAAAAAAGTGAGTTGAATGAAAGAGTTGTCAAAATGTCCAAGTCAGGTGAACAGTACTTTATGTAAAATATATAAATACTAAACATTATCTGCCAATGTCAAAACATAAAGATAAACATAGTTTGAATTTTATTTGCCACAGTACAAATATGCAGTAAAAAGTAATGTTAAATAATCTAATGCAACATCTTTTAACTGTATATTAACCCAACATAAGGAATCCATCTGTTTGTGCCTTTATCTTATGGTGGTCACAATACTGAATGGACAGATATTTATAAAATAAACCCAGCCAGTGTGAAGAATTAAGAAGCAGCTTAAGTATTGGTGTTACACATGACTTTTTCAAGGGAAACAGTAGTTCAGTGAATTTAAACTGAGTAACAGGAATTCTTGGCAAAATAACAGGAGCCATTTAAAAGATTTAGCTGTGTATGCACAAACCTGAGCAAGACGTGTGTGTTACTGACGATACCACAGGCAAAGGAGCAAGGCGTGGCAACCTTGCCACCAGATATGAAGGAGCTGATTCACAACAAACTGAATTCCATATTCTCTTAAGTGTTTGGAACACTGAGTGTCGTTTGAAAATGCTTTTGCACTATAAGTATTTTTAAATTAAATAGTTATTTTATATGTGCTGTATACAAAACAGGAAAGCAGATCGAATGATTTTTTCAACAGTTTCAACTTTTCTGTAAACAATAAACGTTGTAATATAACTTACTGAAGTTAGCATACATATGTATATGTATATATTTTTATATATGTGTATGTGTGCATGCATGCTAAGTCACTTCAGTCACGTCCAACTCTTTGTGACCCCATGGACTGTAGCCCACCAGGCTCCTCTGTCCATGAGATTCTCCAGGCAAGAATACTGGAGTGAGTTGCCATGCCCTCTTCCAGGAGATCTTCCCACTCAGGGATAGAACCCATTTCTTATGTCTCCTGCATTGGTAGGCAGGTTCTTTACCACTAGTGCCACCTGGCAAGTCCATTTATGTGTATACTGTGCTGTGCTTGGTGACTCAGTGGTGTCCTACTCTTTGCCACCCCATGAACTGTAGCCTACCAGGCTTCTCTGTCCATGGGGATTCTCTAAGCAAAAATACTGGAGTGGGTTACCATGCCCTCCTCCAAGAGATCTTCCCAACCCAGTGATCAAACCCAGTTCTCCCACATTGCTGGATTCTTTACTGTCAAAGCCACCAAGGAAGTCCAAGAATAGAGTGGGTAGCCTATCCCTTCTCAAGGGGATAGTCTCAACCTCAGAATCAAATTGGAGTCTCCTGCATTGCAGGCAGATTCTTTACCATCAGAGCTACCAGGGAAGCCCCATATACGTGTATCAGTTCAGTTGTTAAGTTGTTAAGTCCTGTCCAACTCTTTGTGACTCCATGAACTGCTGCACGCCAGGCTTCCCTGTCTATCACCAACTCCCAGAGCTTGCTCAAACTCACATCCATTGAGTCGGTGATACCATCCAACCATCTCATCCTCTGTTGTCCCCTTCTCCTCCTGCCTTCAATCTTTCCCAGCATCAGGTGCTTTTCTAATGAGTCAGTTCTGCACATCAGGTGGCCAAAGTATTGGAGTTTCAGCTTCAGCACCAGTCCTTCTAATCAATATTCAAGACTAATTTCCTTTAGGATTGACTGGTTTGATCTCCTTGCAGTCCCATATATACATATATAATATATTCATATATGATATACATATGTCTTACATTTATACACACTTATCCTCATTCTGAGATGAAGGAATAATATTGGTAATGTTTCCAATGTTGTTGCATGAGTGTTTATCCTTAGAAGGAAAAAGGTTTGTTTCTAACTTTGATACAAAGTTTGTTCCTAAATTTGACATATTGAGAAGGAAAGTAAAGGACACTTGAAAGGAAGCAGCAAATGGTAAAGCATGCAGAAGAATGTTCAGTGGTTCAATTTATTTATTCATTCCTTCACTCAATCAAAAAATATTAATAAGGGCCAGATATAGAGGCAAGCACTGGGGATTCAAAGATGAGAAGAATAAACTTGTTCCTGGCTTTCACAAAAGCTAGTAGAGAGGTTCAGAAAATTACACAAGGTTGCAATACAGGGTTACATGTGACACTGCAAGGAGCACACAGAGAAAAACCCAAATATGTCAAGGAAAGTTTCTAAAATAAAAAAAATACCTTGAAGGAGACTAAAGTTAAATAAAACTTCACTGTGGAAATTATGGGGATGGAGGGTGGGATGACAGGATTGGGGAATCTCTTGTGTTGCAGGTAGAGATGAAATTGTATCAGACTTTCTAGCAACAGAAAAAAAAAAATAATTCAATATGCTTGGGACTGTGGTCCTCAAAGTGTGAACGCTGCACCAGAAGCATCCAGCAATACCTGGGAGCATGTTAGAAATGCTGCTTTTCAGACCTTAACTCACTCTTAGTGAATCAGAAATCTGGGGCCCAGGGCTTAACCGAGCATTCTCTTTTAACCAGCCCTCCGAGTAATTCCAGTGCATGCTTTACTTAGAAAACCAGCAACTTCAGAGGGTGCAGAGGATAGGGGTAAGGAATGGCAGGCTGATGATCTTTGTATAAGAAATATAGGATAAGGGGCTGGATTCATAGGCAGGGGCCATATCATGGCATATGTTTATTATCTTGCCACTAAAGCTAAAACCTTCTTCAGTTTTTATTTTTCTTCCAGTTATCTGTTGTTTTGGAGACAGAGAAGTCTGTCTGAGCAAGCTTTCCATAACTGACTTTTCTGAAACCATTGCTAATACATCTAATTATTTCATCACCTTTACTTCATCCACTCTAAAAATAAATCCTTCCAAATATATTTTCATTTTCATAACTATAGCTGTCATAACTTCCAAATCCCCTAGAGACGATTTTAGCCTTAAAAATTCACCCTTACAGAATGTGCTGGAACCTTGGGAATCATCCATTTAAATTCTAACACATGCTTGCTATCTGCCAGCATGTGAGTCTGCATATTTCTCCTTGACAGTTCATATTTGGTTTTTGGACTTTCAAGACACAGTGAATTATGACCTGTTCACCAGAGCCTCCTGAGAAAACTAGAGCTGAGCCATCCTATGCCAAACCTTCAAATGAAAGGTGGTCAGTTGAAGAAGTCCTGGAAATTAAGTTTTGAACTGTGGTGCTGGAGAAGACTCTTGAAAGTCCCTTGGACTGCAAGGAGATCCAACCAGTCCATTCTAAAGGAGATCAATTCTGGGTGTTCATTGGAAGGACTGATGCTAAAGCTGAAACTCCAATACTTTGGCCACCTCATGTATCGAGTTGACTCACTGGAAAAGAGTCTGATGCTAGGAAGGATTGGGGGTGGGAGGAGTCGGGGACGACAGAGAATGAGATGGCTGGATGGCATCACCGACTCGATGGACATGAGTTTGAGTGAACTCCGGGAGCTGGTGATGGACAGGGAGGCATGGCGTGCTGTGACTCATGGGGTCGCAAAGAGTCAGATATGACTGAGCGACTGAACTGAACTGAACTGAGGACAGTTCATGAATCTCAATATCATAGAAGTAAAGGTGCTATGTTAGCAAAGCAAAGTTATACACCAAGATTAATGTGCCACACGACTGTGTTACTGACCGGCCCCAGGCTAGGTTACTCAGTTGTATGCTCTAATTGATAAAAGAAAATGGTATATTCAGGTAGAAAACACATGACTTGGTATCTTGGCTCATGAGGATTCTCCACTATGGACTTTAATTCCTCATCAATTAAATAAAGGTAATGTGCCAAATTATCTTCCCTTTCTATAAATATGAGAAGCTTCCTACTGAAGTGATTTAGCACTTGGGCCAGACCAGTCTGCATCAGCATCCATGCTCTGCTACTCTCTAGGTATTAGACCCTGAGGAGGGCAATTAATTTGTTTTAAGTTTTAATTTTCTCATCAGGACACAAAAAATGTATTCATTTGTTTGTACACTGATTCATTCAACAAGTATCCATGAGAACCCTTTCTGCATCTTTACTAAGTGCTATTCTACGTGCACTTTCCCAAGGGGCACTAGTGGTTAAAGAACCCACCTGCTAATGCAGAAGACATAAGAGACATGGGTTCAATCCCTGGGTTGGAAAGATCCCCTGGAAGAAGGCATGACAACCCACTCCAGTGTTCTTGCTTGGAGAATCCCATGGTCAGAGGAGCCTGGCAGGCTACAGTCCATGAGGTTGTGAAGAGTTGGACACGACTGAAACGACTTGTCACGCACACATTCTACATGCTAGAAATAAAGCAAAAACAAAGATTCCTGCTCTTTCATAGCTTATGGAAAGAGAGAAACAGAGGAGAAAGACAATACACAAGCAGTAAGTATAATATTTAGAATGTCAGGTGATGCAGAGCTAAGGTGTGTTACCTTAATCTCTCCTTTAGGAGAGCACTCAGCTTTTGCTTTCAGCTCATGGGAGCACTGCTTGCTGAAGACTCAACAGCTGAGTTACTTACTGGGTACTGCCTCTGTTCAAAGGAGGTTATATGCCCCAGAGACAACCCCTTTTTCCCCAAGGGCAGCCAGAGTTGAAAACTTGCTTAATGAGAGGCACCAAGATTAGTCTCATCACTTCAATTCAGGACAACTCTGAAGGGCTAGTTCAGCTCCAAACTACCTAAGATTGGCTGAGGTCTTTCTAGCCACCACATCGCAGCTCAACTACTCCATTTTCCCATTTCTGCTTCTCTCACTCTCCTACACGACCATGCTGAGCTCACTCTTCAATAAACCTACAGCATGCAGAGCCCCATAGAAGAGTCTGTGTCCCAGGAAACTCGCATCTAGGAAAGATGATGGGAAGTGCTCGGGAGAAGAGTAAAGCTGAAAGGAGGTTGGGGAGTGACTCCCTCCTGTTGTGGTTATGAAATGTTAACTCTCATTATAACCTTAATTATCACTGAATTTGGCAGATGACAAAAATGTCATAGAAAAGGGCCTTGCCCTTGGTCATGAAGAAAAGGAAAGATGTAAAGGAAAGCATAAAGAACAAGGACATTTTTATGATAGCAACTGATTCGAGCAATTCCATTTGGCAGATAGTTCACAGATAAATAAACAATTAAAGAGTAGCGATGAAGAAGAATTTTGGTTAAAAGCTCAAGCTTTGCACTGAATCCTGGATTTAAATCTTTTTTTTTTAACTTTTTATTTTTTTATTGGAGGGCTTTTGTGTTGTTGTTTATTCTCTATTGTGTCTGACTCTTTGCAATCCCATGGACTATAGCCCACCAGTCTCCTCTGTCCATGGGATTTCTCAGGCAAGGATACTGGAGTGGGTTGCCATTTCCTTCTCTAGAGGATCTTCCCAACCCAGGGATCAAACCCACTTTTCCTGCATTGTCAGGTAGATTCTTTACCTTTGAGTCACCAGGAAGCCCCATGTTGGAGTTTAGTTGATTAACAATGTTGTGATTCAGTTATCTGTATACATGTATTATTATTTTTCAAATTCTTTTCGCATTTAGGTTGTTGCATAATATTGAGCAGGGTTCTCTGTGTTATACTACTTTCTAGATATCAGATTTGAGTAAATCAGTTAGCCACCCTAGGTCTCAGATTCTACATTTGAAAAATGGGGAGAAGAATGCCATCTACCTTCTAGTGTTCTTCTGAGTATGCCGTGTAAAATTCTTAGCAGATTATCCAGCCTCATGTGGTTGGAACTCACTAAGTATTGGTTGGCATCACCGACTCGATGGACATGAGTTTGAGTGAACTCCGGGAATTGGCGATGGACAGGGAGGCCTGGTGTGCTGTGATTCATGGGTCGCAAAGAGTCGGACACGACTGAGCAACTGAACTGAAATGAACTGAAGTATTGGTTATTAATACTGACTGTGAAGTGAAGTGTTAGTCTCTCAGTCATGTCCGGCCCTTTGTGACCCCACGGGTTGGGGCTCCCCAGGCTCTTCCGTCCATGGGATTTCCTAGGCAAGATTACTGGAGTGGGTAGCCATTTCCTTCTCAGAGATTTTCCTGACCCAGGGATTGAATCCTAGTCTCCTGCCTTGCGCGCATACTCTTTACTGTGTGAGCCACTGGGGAAGCTCAATACTGACTTTATTGGTATTAATTTTCAACTCTGACATTCCGTTTCAGCAAATTCAGTACTATACTTAAAAAAAAAGAACAATATTCTTCATTGTCTTCTTGTAGAGGTTAGACATTCTACAATAGCAACCAGGTCATTCTCTGATTCTTCCCTCTGGCATTTATTTTTCACGCCCATTTTTAGCTTAGTTTGAGATTAGTTGGCTAGTTTTCGTGTTGGTGTTTGCTTAATTTTTACAGGTAACATATAAGGATGAGTGAGATTACCCAAGAAGAGCTGACCTTCCAAGGCTTAAGCATTAAAGGTTCACCCAAGGAAGCCCCACACTTCAACTTGTGAGATATCAGTCCCATTGCAGCAATATTATCTTGTGGACAAAAAACCACTGTCTCTCCTGTTTCAATATAATCAAATTATTTATGGGTCGGACTCCCTTTCTTTTATATATTTAAATTACAAAAAGTAAGTGTCAACAGGCAGTATAGCATAATGGTTAGAAAGTCATACTCAAAAATAGACTGTTTATCTGGTTCTACCATTTCTATCTACATAACCATGGGCAGGTTACTTAAACTCTGTGCCTTAATTCCTCCAAAGATAAAGTAAAGCTAAAAATACTACTATATCGTATGATCGTTGTGAAGATTAAATGGGTAGGTACCTGTGAAGTGTTTAAAACTGTGAATGGCATTTGAAAGCACTTTAAACAGTGTTTGTTAGAGTGATTACTACCCTTCTTCTGACAGAGACTCCTTCACTGAGTGCAATATAAATTTTTGAGTGAACCTGTAATAGAAAGGAAAAGAATTAAGAAGAAAGAAAAAATGTAATTCTGGCAAGAACGCTCGCTTACAGTACCCTCTGTGGAACCCTCTTCAGTTTTCAAGTAGAAATGGCATGATTTATGTACCCATAACCACCTACCCCACTATAAATTTTTTAAATTAAATAAATAAACAAATGATTTCCTTACAAAAGAATATGCAACCCACAGAAATTCATATGTACCTATATATTGAAAACTATGCTTTTGGCTCAAAATAGGTATCAGTTATGCTATAAATAATAGGCATAGAATATCTTATTTGATGAAGGATTTTTACTTTTTCAAATTATGGAATAAATGCAGGTTGAGAATTTTTAACTTTTATAAAGTCACATTTCTGCTTGCAAAATGACTAGAAGGAGGCCTACTCCATTCTTTTCCAAATTAACCTAAGTTGCCTGGCCAAACAGAGCACCAAGTGGAAACACCAAGGAGATCTGGGTTATCTAATTGCTGTTAGCACATTCTTCTTTTTTCTGTCATGTTCTGTATTGCAACTCAAAATGCCTCTTGAATTCTTTTCAATTGTTGACAGCTAATTTCTGTCCATTAGAGACCTACTTCTCACTGTTTGTATTTATCCATCTTAGGAGCTGCATCTTTTTATAGCCAGCTATCTGTCTTTCTGTCATTTTCTCTCTCTCTTCTTGCTTAACTCTCCACTGGGATGATAGATTTCAAGTTATATTAAACATTCAGTTCAGTTCAGTTCAGTTCAGTTGCTCAGTCGTGTCCGAGTCTTTGCGACCCCGTGAATCACAGCACGCCAGGCCTCCCTGTCCATCACCAACTCTTGGAGTTCACTCAAACTCACGTCCATCGAGTCAATGATGCCATCCAGCCACCTCATTCTCTGTTGTCCCCTTCTCCTCCTGCCCCCAATCCCTCAAAGGATATCTATCTGCCCCATGGCTTGCAAATTCACATTTCCCTTTCATATCAATCATGGATTAAAATTGGCAAATACTGTGAATCTTATCCCAAATTCCTGATAGAGAGGCCATGAGTGACCCAGTTTGAGTCAGATCTCCATCCCTAATCCAATTCATGTCTGGGAGCCTGAGCCAGAGAGAACAGTCTTCCAAGACCCTACCCTGGGGTGGAGGCAGTTTTCAGAGAAAGGACTGAGGAGATATCCTAAGAGTTGCTTGAAAAGTGAAAGTGAAAGTCACTCAGTCATATCCCACTCTTTGCGACCCCTTGGAATTCTCCAGGACAGAATACTGGAGTGACAGTCTTTTCCTTCTCCAGGGGATCTTCCCAACCCAGGGATCAAACTCAGGTCTCCCACATTGCAGGCAAATTCTTTACCAGCTGAGCAACAATGGAACCCTTACTAAAATTTTAAGGCTAGTCTTTAATGAGTGCTTAGATTCTGTATTCTTGTATTGAGGGATGATGCAGGTGCTTTAAAAATAAGATGAAGAAGATGCAGAAATCTTTCCACTATTAAGGCCAAGATATCCAACCAATATTTTTGCTCATGTGAAAATAAAATCTTCCCACATTTGCACTGAAATGGGCTGCAGGCAAAACAAAGACTGTCCTTAGGAAGCAGATTTGGATGTGCTCCCAGAGTTAAACATTCTGTAGACTGAAAGCCTAGAGTTTCACACCACAGGGTACTGTGGAAAGAAGATGATTCTGCCCTGGAAAACAGGTGTTCCAAGTCATCAAAGCAGGTGTTCCAAGTCATCAAAAAGAAGCCCGAGAACCGCTCCCATATATATTGAGTTGCATAGTTGTGCAGCAAGCTTTCTAGGATAAGCCATGGGAAAAGTATGTTGTACAAAATAGAATAGGTAGTCTAGTTTATAGACTTTTGGTCAATTACCTTTTGTCTACCAAAGAAAATGATTTTAGTTTCGATAAAGTTGATGATTATATAGTTGTTCATGGCAGTAGTAAGTTGGCAGAGTTATTTATATCCAGAAATCAATTCTAGTTTTTGAAAATGAAACCCAGGTCATCAACATATTGAAATAGATTTATTATTCTGTCTACCAAGATGGCATATATGCAGTTTGTCTACAATCAGTATCGAATTGTGAGGATACTGATTTAAAAGATGAATAAATAAAACATAGTACTGGTTCATATTACATGAAATTGTTCATGAGTGTGTCAGAAAACTTTTCCCTTTTAGTTCACCATTCTTTTAATTTTTAACGTTTTTTTAAGCTTTAATTATTTATTTAATGTTTTGGCTGTAGTGGGTCTCCTTTGCTGCTCACGGGCTTTCTCTAGCTGTGGTGACTCTTCATTGCAGAGGTCTCTCTTGTTGCAGAGCAGGAGCTCTAAAGTGCTTGCTCAGTAGTTGTGGCACATAGGCTTAGTCCGCAACATGCGAACTCTTCCCAGACCAGGGATCAAACTCATGTCCCTTGCATTGCAAGGCAGATTCTTAATCACTGGACCACCAGGGAAGCCCTCGTTTACCATTCTTTTAGAGTGGTATTTACTGTCATGTTTTCAGAATCGTAATACTAAGCCTCAGTTTTAAGTTAACTTGAGTCTCTAGGCAAAGAAGTAAAAATTTAGTGAGAGGTCAATATGCAAAGCAAAGAGTGTTATTTTCTTGAAAATAATTGCAGTAAATAGTAGAGTAATACTGTGCCTAGCTTCTTGCTTCCAATACAGAATATTTAACTTGGAAACCTCAGTTGTGGTCTCTGGGAAAGCATAACATAATACTTGAGGGACACTCATAAAATTGAATAGAGCCATAGTTTTGTAGGACTATGATCTTTTTAAAAATAGGGTTGCATGGAAACACTACTATATGTAAAAGAGATAGCCAGTGGGAATTCACTGTATGACTCAGGGAGCCCAAACTGGTGCCTGTGACAACCTAGAGGGGTAGGATGGGGTAGAAGGTGAGAGGGAGGCTCAAGAGGGAGGGGACATATGTATACCTATGACTGATTCATGTTGATGTCTGGCAGAAACAACACAATGTTGTAAAATAATCATCCTTCAATTAAAAATAATTTTTTAAAAAATAAATAAAATTAAAAAGGATTGATTCTCCTTAAATCTTTCAGAACCAGTTATAGTGACTGGTTAAAGGTTGAGGTAAATGGTTGGTGTTACTCAGAACAGGCTTCAAACAATTTCAAGCAATGAACAAAAACTTACCATACAACTTATTCACTTTCAGGGGATAATCAAATGAGTTCTGACATAAGAAGTAGCAGGTTCCTCTTAAATGCCTGGGATCTAAATTGCTTAGGACACAGTGCTTGGGTCCATAATACTGAGAGAAATTACAGTCACAGCCCAACATTGCTGGTTTCTGTGCTTTCATAAGATACTTCTACTGAAGCCAAACAAGGGACAACTGTAGTCTCAAATCTGCTTTATCATTAATGAGAAAATGAAGTAAAAGTCTTCCACAGGAATTTGTTTAGATCCAGATTTGGTGGTAATGAGTTTATAATTAGATGGGTTTAAATTGGGCAGATTTTTCCACAATCTGATTTTAATATCCTGTCATGCTCAACTTGCCAGAAATGTCAGTTCATTTGTTTTTATTTTTGGTTTGTTTTTACATTCATGCAATTTTTATTGTCAGTGCATAAGATCTATTAAATATATGCTAAACAAGACTGATTTCCCCCTGAATCTAATCTGTCTGTTAAATAAAAAAGGAATCTTCAGGCAGAGAATTTTATATTCTTTGTTTAACAAAAAGTTACTTTATAAAATTAACCCTCCCCCATCCCATTTCACCTTATCCTTCCAGTCCTATCCACCTAGTTATGGGGAAAAACATACTCAGGAGGCTGTATTCAACATCAGTTTAAAAAAAAAAAAAAGTAAATGAAGATAGGAAATATCCAGCCTAATAAGCAATGAGAAATTTTTTCTTGGAAATATAAAAGCCCACTTTTCTTGGAACTATAAAGACCCACTTACTCTCCCTTACTCTCTCTTATTGTTGTTAAGTAGTTGCTCAGTCATGTCCAACTCTTTGCAACCCCATGGACTGCAACCCACAGGGCTCCTCTGTCCATGGGATTTCTCAGGCAAGAATACTGGAGAGGGTGGCCATTTCCTCCTTTGGGAGATTTTCCTGATCCAAGGATCGAACCTGTGTCTCCTGCATTAGCAGGTGGATTCTTTACCACTGAGCCACCAGGAAAGCCCATATTAGGATATGTCTGTGGATAAATATAACCAAACTCTTCCCTCTTTGGTTTATTATATTAAATAGGACTATCAATTTCAAGTAACAAAACCCTGACTGGCTTAATGAAAAGTGAGATTCAGGCTGAATCCAGGCTCTCCATATATGTTCTCAGTACTTTCTCTCTCTCACTTCTGCTTTCTTCTCTGTTGGATTTATCTTCAGGCAGATCCTTCCCATATATTTGCAAGAGTTTATATCTCCAGTAAGGCAATTTTGATGAAACTCATATCTCCAATACCTCCACTTCTGAACCTGAGTGTGAATGGTAACTTGAGAAAAACATAAGCACACTGACTGATGTCAATTTAGATTTTCATGATCCACCTTTTGCCTTTCTCTTTCCAGCCTCCACTTCAGCCTCTTGATCTATGTCTCAGACATCCCAAAGTACACAGAAACAGCTCCTCAAGATATTGAGCTATTTTATGTCTCCAGATTTGTGATGTCATTTCTTCAAACTAGAATGTCCCAATATCTATTCATCACCTTGGCGACTGCATATTTAATCATTCCAGTGAGAATCACCCTTATAAACCCTCTTTCACTTCTTCCTATCAAGGTTATTACTCTCATACTCTTATCACATCACCTTCATACATACCTCCATTTTAGCAACAATTTTGCTATACCACAATTAAGGCTTACATCTCTAACCCCGTCACTAAAGAGAAACTACTTGAGAACAGGAGAATATACTTTAGTGTTTGTTTTTGTTTGTTTCCCAAATGCTTATGTCATAGTGTTTAGCACTTTCTAAATGGTTAGTATTTTTGTCGCTTTTGAATGGATAATGAGTCAGTGAGTGAGAATTTCCTCAAGAAATCCTATGGAACATATTTTAAATAATCAATGTGTGTTTTTTCTCAGGATTTTTTCTTTAAATATTTTTTCTAAAAAATAGATTCTAAATAAATCTTTTATAAGCCTTGTGAGTCAGCTCATCGCATGAGGTGGCCAAAGTATTGGAGCTTCAGTCTCAGCATCAGTTCCTCCAATGAACACCCAGGACTGATCTCCTCTAGAATAGACTGGTTGGATCTCCTTGCAGTCCAAGGGACTCTCAAGAGTCTTCTCCAGCACCACAGTGCAAAAGCATCAATTCTTCGGCGATCAGCCTTCTTCAGAGTCCAACTCTCATATCCATACATGACCATGGGAAAAACCATAGCTTTGACTAGCGGACCTTGGTTGGCAAAGTAATGTCTCTGCTTTTTAATATGCTATCTAGGTTGGTCATAACTTTCCTTCCAAGGAGTAAGTGTCTTTTAATTTCCTGGCTGCAATCAGCATCTGCAGTGATTTTGGAGCCCAAAAAATTAAAGTCTGACACTGCTTCCACTGCAGACTCTTATGCTGGGAGGGATTGGGGGCAAGAGGAGACGGGGACGACAGAGAATGAGATGGCTGGATGGCATCACCGACTCTGTGGACATGAGTTTGAGTGAACTCCGGGAGTTGGTGATGGACAGGGAGGCCTGGCGTGCTGTGATTCATGGGGTCGCGGAGAGTCGGACACGACTGAGCGACTGAACTGAACTGAAGGCTTGTGAAACTTGTGATCTCTATACATTCAGTTACAAATCTGCTTACCTCAAATCACACTAGCCTTTATATTAAAAAGCTATAATCTCAGATGCATATATATGCCTGTACTGTGCTGTGTGCTGTGTTTAATCGCTCAGTCATGTCCGATTGTTTGCGACCCCATTAACTGTAGCCCACCAGGCTCCTCTGTCCATGGGGATTCTCCAGGCAAGAATACTGGAGTGGGTTGCCATGCCCTTCTCCAGGGGATCTTCCCAACCCAGGGATCAAACACATGTCTCCCGCATTGCAGGCAGATATTTTACCGTCTAAGCCACCAGAAAAGTCCATGTATATATATATGTATGCCTGGGGTCGCGGAGAGTCAGACACGACTGAGCGACTGAACTGACTGTAATGCAAATACCAACTATTATTATTATGATACTTGTTGAACAGTATTTGAACATAATAGATTCCATGTCAATAATCCAGGGAATCTGTGAAATTTATAAGGAAATTCTATTCGACACTTGATGGGTTTTTTTTTTAATGATAAAATATGTATCTCGGGAACATGAGTATTTCAATTGCAAAGAAATGTTATCAAAGACCTATCACAGCTTCCAATAACTATATGAAATATAGACAATTACAAATTAAATTCTTGACATTTAGAATGTTAACAATAGTACCAGGTGTTTAAATGCCTTGATCTCTTTTCACTGTTCTTTGATACTTATCACATGAAGCCTACCTGTAGCAAGGCATGCTGACCATTTATTAATGCAGACAAAAATCCCTTTTAAAAAAAATGACAGAAAGTGTTTCATCATGCTGCACTATCTGCTTCTGCTTCTGCCTCTCCATCAAGTTGTACCAAACTCACATTTTCCAATTATCCCTGTATCATTTGGCATTTTTATCTGACAAGTAAATTAAGGTCATCAAAAAGAGTGAATCTTGAAATCTTTTGTGTCCCATCGTAGCCACAGTTTGAAGTACTGAATTGCATTGTTTCTGGAGAAATGACAGAACAGTAGAGGAAAGCACGTATCTGAAATAATTTTCTGAAAAAGCATAATCCCAGCTAAGGGTCTTTATGTCAACAGAAATGTTTCATGAGGTTTGTTTCCATTTAGCTGAGAAGAGAATTCAGTAACTGGCTCACTAGACTGGATCAGAGTCTCTCACTATTCTCTTTCTCTTGTAAGTCAATCTTAGGGATATTTTTCTTGTTGGTAGATGGGATCAAATGTTGAATGAATATAGAACAAACATGTTAATACAATGTCAGGCCAAACCTCTTCTGCTAAATAGCTACTTCATTTAAAGCCTAGGCTGGGATATTTGAATGAAGAAATTTACTCACACTATTTTAATTTATTTCAGAGTATGCCAAAATACAAACGTATAAGGGAATTCTTGTGTCACTAGAACATTTTAGGCATTAACATTACCAAACAAGTCACATATGAAAATTTTCTTTTAGTCAGAGGCTAATATCTAGAACATGTTCTGTATCTCTTCTTTATGAAAACATACATTTATTAACCCCTATGCTATGTAAATAGACTTCCCTGTGGCTCAGATGGTAAAGCATCTGGGCACTATGCTAATCCCATGTGATACAGAAAGGCAAATGATATTGTTTCTGCCCTCAAGAAGCTTATGATATATTTGAAATGGGGAAAAAAAAACAGAAACCTTTGGAAAATGAATCATTTTTGATAGTTGAAGTTTTCAGACACAGGTTTGGTCTTTAAATTAGTATTTTTATAATTTTTAAGTATATTGAAGGGAAATTTTTTTCTAATCATGCATCTACAAACTCCTGTCTTTCTATATAAAATATCTGATACATATCTTAGTATGTTTCAGTTGATCTTGACTAACCATAGTAATGTATTGAGTTCTGACATAGTGAGTCCATTGGTGCTCCTTGAATTTTATAGGGCTTTTTGATCCTAAACTCCTGCCTCCAGAGTAGTATTTATTTTGGAATTTTATGTCAAATTTTCAATTTTCCCAGTTGTTCTTTCAGTCAGCCTAGCAGTGTGCACTTCCATTCAACTCCCTCTCTTTAGGTATCTCATGTCTGTTCTTAACACTTAGTTGACATCTGCTATACATGGCAAGCCACTCCAGTACTCTTGCCTAGAAAACCCCATGGGTGGAGGAGCCTGGTGGGCTGCAGTCCGTGGGGTCGCTAAGGGTCGGAGATGACTGAGCGACTTCACTTTCACTTTTCACTTTCACACATTGGAGAAGGAAATGGCAACCCACTCCAGTGTTCTTGCCTGGAGAATCCCAGGGACGGGGGAGCCTGGTGGGCTCCCGTCTATGGTGTCACACAGAGTCGGACACGACTGAAGTGACTTAGCAGCAGCAGCAGCATACAGCTATATTGGAGAAGGCAATGGCAATCCACTCCAGTACTATTGCCTGGAAAATCCCATGGACAGAGGAGTCTGGTAGGCCACAGTCCATGGGGCCGCAAAGAGTCAGAGACGACTGAGCAACTTCACTTTCACTTTCATACTGCTATATGAATTCAGAAATCAATAAACATATCTGAAGTAAGAGTGTGAGGCACTGAATCTGTTTTATGAGTAAACTCTGTTCTTAGTATGTGACCATCTGTCAGATGTTTCTTCAGAGGCTCTTTATGTCTATCTCGTTTGCCACTACTCTACTGTATTCCACATAATTAAAGTTGCCATCTAGCTGAATTCAAATGCATGTGATGAGTATCTGAACTAGGAAAATAGCTGTGGGGATAGCAGATAATGGGAATGAATTAAGAAATAACTTTAAAGTGTAGTAATGACAGGACTGATGATCTGCCTGCACTGTGTGAAGGCTGAGTTCAAAGTTTTAGGCCTGAATATTTCTAAGAGTGGTGTACTTACTGTGATTTTACTCTCTTAGGCTATAGGAAAGTCTGAATATTTTTAAATATTTTTTAAAGTATAATTTTCTGGTCACATAATGTAGGATGGATTAGGAAGAGACACTGTGGGAAAGCAGTCTAATAAAAAATTATAGAACTAGCCTAATCTGTCAGGCTGAAGTTTTAGATTATCAGTGGTAATAAAGTCAAGAAGATACCAACATAATATGATTTGACTCTGGAGTTATAGGGAAAAGTAAACTTGGAGATGTTTTAATTCTAGGTGACCAAGAGAATAGCATCATTGGCAAAATCACAAAATTCTCTTCATCTAGGAGAACTATTTCTTCAGTTTTCACTTCTATCTCACTCTTATATCTATGTGACCATTTAGTGGTGATTCTACAGGTTGATGAGTCTCCATTGTATACTGCTACATCTTCATACATACCATATTAAACCAATATTGGTTGCTATATATCCTGAGAAGGGATTATTTTTTTTCCCTGAAAAAAGTGTTAATGTTTTCCTGTATTGACTATCAACAAAGCTTAATTAACTTACTGGGTGCTCTCCATCCATTACTTTGTGGAGACCTCTTTGTTTAAAAAACTATTTTGGTGAAGTGATGAGATAATATTGTTTGAAATTTTGATATTTCATCTAAAATTGGGAGTCATGAATAAAGCACATAAGCATGAAACAAATACATTCCACAATGTATTTCACTGGGCAGAATTTTGAGAAATGCTTTATTTCAAAAAATCATGTCAGTGCTGTCACCCATAGCTTTAAAAAGTTGTTCAAACAGAAAAGGGTTAACTTTAAAAAGTATTGCATAGAAAATGACACAGAATACAAATAACAGATTTCACTTTGAAATGTAAATATAAACTAGAATAATCTTGATTACATAGAGACAAAATCATATGCCTCCATAGAAGAAAATTCTTTGGTTTAAAATAGCCAAATTGCTTTTCCCTCATACTTTCCTAAAGATATGAAATCTCTCTCTTTTTTTTTTTTTGGATACCAAATAAATAACTTCACTTTTTTTCTCTTTAAATAGAAACACCTACAGCAAACCTCACTTCATGTCAGCCTGACTTATGCCAAACATTGGGTAGGTGCTAAGTCCTTGCTCAGTAACAGTTTTGCAACTCTTTTCAGATAATTGCTTCCTCTTAAGGAAGTATGCATCTTTCTAAACCATAGAATGAAATATGTCATTTTAATATACTTATCTTTTTCTAAAAATACAGCCTCATTCGATTAAGCAAAGGAACAATTCCTATCACCTAGTTACAAACACACTTCATTTCTTACCAAGGATTTTATTGTGTTTTTTCTTAAGGACAGGTTTGCTCTCTTTGGTGTTACTTACCTGAGTAAATCTTATGTTTATATACACATTTCTCCTACAAAACTAATTAGAAATACCTTCTCAGGATTGAAAAAATGAATAAGTGGAAATATAGATAAGTTTTCACCACAGAGGAATTTGTATCTTTACTGTACTTTATGGAATTTTATGACATTCATTTTGTAGATACTTTTATGGTTTATTTGTCTAAGTATCTGTTTATTTTTTAATATATTTATTTTTGACTGTGTCAACACACAGGACCTTCCTTGTGGCATGCTGGATCTCCAATTGCAGCAGGCAGGTTTCTCTCTAGTTGTGGCGTGTGGGCTTAGTTGCCCCAAGGCATGTGGGATTTTAGTTTTCAGACCAGGTAGCTAACCTGTGTCCCCTGCTTTAAAAGGCAGATTCTTAACCACTGGACCAGCAGGGAAGTCCCTTAGTGTCTGTTTACATTAATGGAGTCTTTGAGACCTCTAACCCAGGAACAACTCATCTGCCTCCTCATCCTTCCCCCTCCTCCCCCTCCTCCTGCTTCTCCTTCTCTGCTTCCGCTCCTCCTTCTCCCAATATATCACATTTCCAAACTCCTACTCTGCTGCAGTGAGATGCAGTGTGGTGTGGATTCAGTCGTGTCTGACTCTTTGAGACCCCATGGACTGTAGCCCACCAGATAACTCTGTCCATGGAATTTTCCAAACAAGAATACTGGAGTGGGTTGCCATTTCCTACTCCAAAGTATATTTCCGACCCAGGGATCAAACCAGCATCTCTGGCACCTCCTGCACTGGCAGGCAGATTCTTTACCAATAGCACCAACCTGGGAAACCCCCTACTCTGCTGATTCATCACCAAAGGCTGTTTATTCTCTTCCAGAGCACCTTGCAGTTTCTCTTTCATAACAGTTCTTAGACTTGTAATTACTTGTTTGCTGTTTATTTTCCCCATTGAACTATAAATCCAGGAGGACAGTGTTTATTGTTTACCACCATATCCCCAGTATCTGTCTCAGTGCCTGCCATATAATAGGTGCTCAATAATCTAGCGTCTACTAGCACCTCTACGCTGTCAATCAATTAAAAACAACATTCTCAACCTTGGATTCGAATTTACAAGCTTAATCTACTCAATTTGATTCAGTGTAAAAGTCTATACTTCCAGTAGTCCCTGCCTCCCAGGAAGCATTATCTCCAGGAATACAGAATAATTGGATTCTACTGATTAAAATAGTGTTAGATAGACTTACTTTACATACATATTGTTGCTACCTTAAGGGTAAATCTCTACATATTAAGTGAACGGTGAGGACATGGATAATCCTGGGTTAATCTAACCTGTTTTATACCAGAATCATCTAATCCATTCACATCAATAAACATTTATTGAGCTACTACCATGTATCAACCTCTGTAGGTCCAATACTACATTAATTTCCTTGGATTACTCTAGCAAATGACCACATTTGGTGGCTTAAAACACCAAATTTGTTCTCTCATATTTGTGGAAGCCAGAAGCACACTCTCTCCTAAGATTCCAGTAGAGGTGGCCCTGGGCATTCCTTGGCTTGTGGCTGCACAACTCGTCTCTGCCTCTGTCTACCTACAGCCTTCTCCTGTTTGTCTTCTCTTCTGATGTCTCTTATAAAGACACTTGTCATGAATTTGAGCCATCCATTTGATCCATGATGATTGAGGTCCTCAGTTATACCTACAAATTCCTTTTTGCGGGGAAAGGAGGAGGAGAGGATGTCTCCAACATACTACAACATATTATAGTGAATATAGTCCTCACCCTCATGGATGGAATTTGCAGTCTAACAGATTATCCCAAAAAAAAAAAAGTAATTTCAATGAAACATCATAGAAATTTATGGATAAAAGTAGTACAAGGGTCCATGGGAACATATGTCTGGGAACCTAACAAAATCTAAACAACCAGAAAACGATGTGATGTTCATGTAGGAGGACTGAACAGAAATGGACCATTATAGAAAGTCAATGCATTGTAAGAATTGGCAGAAATTTAGCATGGTTAAAGAATGATTAGAGATGAATTTGGAGATATATGCTAGAGCCATTTGTAGAACCCCATGTTAACAAAGTTAAGGGCTTTGAAGTTTATCCTGATATAAAGTCAGAGCTCTGTGATTAGCCACACTAATATGATAAAAAGGCAGAAATTATCCCTGTCCAGACCAAGAGCTACAGCACAGGTTTTGTGAATTCCCCATTTCCAAATAATGGTAGATCTTGTTTTTCCCAGTGTTTGATTGCAGCCTTAGTAAATAGTGAAATATCACAGTAAAATTGCTCTGAAGGTTTGTGTTGAAAGTGAAAGTGAAAATATTTCATTCAACATTCTCATTTTTACAGACATGAAACCAGGGTCAAGCAAGGCTATGACTGTTCTAGAACATACAACCCAGATGTTCTGTTAGTGAAAATGATGGTATAAAATAGTGGCAATAGTGTGGACTTCAGTTCAATTTACTGGCTCAGTCATGTCTGACTCTTTGCAACCCCATGGACTGCAGCATGCCAGGCTTCCTTGTCCATCAGCAACTCCCAAGCTTGCCCAAACTCATGTCCATTGAGTGGTGTTGCCATTCAGTCATCTCATCCTCCATCATCCCCCTGTCCTCCTGCCTTTAATCCTTCCCATCATCAGGGTCTTTTCCAATGAGTCAGTTCTTCCCATCAGGTGGCCAAAGTATTGGAGCTTCAGCTTCAGCATCAGTCCTTCCAATGAATATTCAGGATTGATTTCCTTTAGGATTAACTAGTTTGATCTCCTTGCAGTCCAAGGGACTCTCAAGAGTCTTCTCCAAGTACAGGCTTTGAGCTTGATAAGGCGTGTGACGTTATGCAAGTAATATAACCACTTAAACTAGGAATAATAATAGTACCCATTTATTAAGACTATTATGCAGATAAATTTGATAATGAATTTGAAATACTAAGCATAATACTAGTGGATAGTTTACTATTAAATATATATGGCTATTGTTGATGATGATGAGATTCATAATGTTTTCATAATCATCCCAGCCCCATCATCTACAGAATTTTACTATAAATGTGTATCACATTATACACTCTTATTTTTAAATATATATTATACATTGTTGTTGTTCAGTCACTCAGTCGTGTCCGACTCTGTGACCCCATGGACTGTAGTCCACCAGGTTCTTCTGTCCATGGGGTTCTCCAGGCAAGTATACTGGAGTGGATTGTCATTCCCTTCTCCAGGGGATCTTCTCAACCCAGTCATCAAACCCATGTCTCCTGTACATGTACACACACAATATTCTTCACAGAGGAGTGTTTAGAATTCCTAGTACAGAGGTTTAATAAATAATTATGCAGAAATACACATTTTTCAAAGTGTCACAACAATAATCTGTTATCCAATTAAAATTTTAATTGAAGCAAAGTTCATAAATATGTAATCACCAGGGTGAAAAATAAGATATATTAGTACTACTGGCATTTTACTATCCAATTATTTAAATTAAACAACACAATTTTCTGTAATGAGGTGATCTGATTTTCCAAAGACAGTCAATTACATAATATTCTCCTCAATCTGAACTTGAATACATGGTCTCAATAAATCCCTTGCTACCTGGCTACCATGAAAATACCTGGTCCAGGTTTAAAATTCTTCAACTATACTATATATTTTAAAAATACACCAGTTTGTAAGTAAATAATGTTTTCTTTTGAACTGCCACCTTCATCTTCAAAAAGTTAATGTTGTTTTCTGTAACATCTGTTCCTTATAATTTGTTATTCAATTCTTTTCAATGAAAAAAAACTGTGATATTTTAAGGCACACATTAATTTATGATATCAGTATTATTTTGAAGATTAGGAAATCCAGTTAGGACCTAATAAAAAACCTTCAGTACATTATTTATTGGATAAAATTCAACTATTTAACTTGGTTCTGTACAGACTGTGAGCTACAACTCAACTCTGAAATAGATTGCCTGAAAATATCTTGATTAAATCATATTGACTAACATCTAATTCCAAGGTTTAGTAAATTTTTACTAAAACCTTAAGATAAATGATCTTGGTGTTTATTTACATTTAGGTTTCTTAAAAATCCTCTTAAATAATTGACTGGTTTCTTACTGATACAGCAATAGCGTTTAAGATTTAGATATTCTCCAGTAGAAATGTCCTTTTTATGAGAAAGTTATTACCATGAATATAAACTTGCACGTAGCTTATCATGTACTTGATTCCCAGAAAAAGATCCACTTCTTTGGAAGTCTTTCTCAGGCTTAATAAATTTAAATTATTATGGTAGAGAGTTAAGTGGTTTGCTTTTCAGTTGTATTCTTTCTTTTGTTCGGTTTGCTGCTTACAACTGATTAGATTAATAATTTTTATAATAATCTAAATAAAAATCAAGCTTTATTCAAGTTAAGGGATATTGGAGGCACTGATTGATTTAATGCTTTAGAATATTGATAACAAACTGAATTATTATTGTGAGTTATAGGAATAGGAAGGAGAAATTTTAAAAATATCTAAAATCTGAATTCTGGTGATAGTCATATGTGAGGTGGATCAAGTTCTATAACTTCTCTGGGCTTCAGTTTCTTTACCTCTGTTATTAAGCAACTACCCATATGCCATCCAATTAAATTATATCTTGTTAAAACTTCAGTAATACAGAGAATGAAAAGTGTCAATGAATTAATGGAAATAAAAAGATTCCTGGAAGGTTAGGAAAGCATGCAGCCCTTGCAGTTTCAGAACAGTTTTGTCAATGAAAGAAGTTATATGTTGTAAACATATATAATCTATACTTTTCTTCAAACAAGGGAGCTTTTACATATCATGTTTTTAATGAATTAAAAAATGACCAGCTTCCCTTGTGGTTCAGCTGGTAAAGAATCTGCCTGCAACGTGGGAGACCTGAGTTCGATACCTGGGTTGGGAAGATCCCCTGGAGAAGGGAAAGGTTACCCACTCCAGTATTCTGGCCTAGAGAATTCCATGGACTGTATAGTCCATAGGTTCGCAAAGAGTGGGACACGACTGAGTGACTTTCACTTTCACTTTTTAATGACTGCTAGTGAAACATCAACTGAAGCGACTTAGCAGCAGCAGCAGCAGTGAAACATCTAAGCACCTACTATATATACTCCTGTGCTATAGAGGTGGGAATTCATAACTTTGATTTTTGAATTAAGCTCTATGAAATGTAAAGAAGTTCATTCTTAAATTATTCAATAATAGTATTTCTATTTTGTGAAAACAGACATTATAACAGTCTGTAAAGTCTGATCTGTTGGTATATGATCAGGCCACTCAAGATGACAGTTCTCTTGCCCTCTTATAGGACTTCTGCTCAACCAGCCCATGGTTCACTTACACCCTACTCACATGACTATCCAATCCTCTTAATTATAGGGTTTAATCAGTAACTGGGCTTCCCTGGAGGCTCAGAGGTTAACGCATCTGCCTCCAATGCGGGAGACCCGGGTTCGATCCCTGGGTCGGGAAGATCCCCTGGAGAAGGAAATGGTAACCCACTCCAGTATTCTTGCCTGGAGAATCCCATGGATGGAGAAGCCTGGTAGGCTACAGTCCACGGGGTCACAAAGAGTCGGACACGACTGAGCGACTGAACAGAACAGAACAGAATCAGTAACTGCCAACATTCTTGTCCCAGCTTCTGGTTACCATGATAACTGATGAGCCAACCTGAAGCCAATTCCCCCTATAAATGGTTACCCCACCTCCACCCCCATTGTGAGGACTACTACTGTGTCCTGGCTGCTGTCTGCTATCTATGATGGGGTGTTGCTACAGGACTTTAAGATTTGTAAGATTCCCTAAGTACTAAACTGTTGTTTCTTTCACTGGCTCCTGGCTTTCCTTTGTCTCTCAGGTGGACACCTACAGGGTTTGCAAGCCTGTGGGTGTAGCCCAACAGTTGACAAATGTGTCCAAAGAAATAGCAATTACATAAGCAAAACCCTTTAGTTCATCTGCTTATTTAATTACACAAAATCTACTTAATCTTAAAATGAGGGGTACTAGGAACCCCTCTGCTTTCTTAGTATTTTTGTAAAAAAAAAAGAAACGGTTATGGGTAGATTAAGAATTCAATCTTCAGCCCTCATTTTGGATCTACATCTTACATGTCAAATAAAGGGCAAATTTGGTGGAATTTTTTGGTGTTCATTACTGTATTTTCAGGGATATAGTAAGTTGTAAAACATTTGGTAGTGAAAGGTCACCCAGGGAAATGTTAATACCTTATCTGTGTTTCAGCTTCTGACATGGCGGCGGAACAGGGGCAGATTCTTGTGATAGCCACCGCGGCAGTGGGAGGATTCACTCTTCTCGTCATTCTTACTCTCTTCTTCTTAATCACTGGCAGGTAACTGAATTATACCAGAATATTTCCAGGATTTGTGGAGAGCCATTCTTATACACTGTGTGTTCCAGGGCTTTTAAACTTAAAGAAATGTAGAAAGAAAATGAAGTCGCTCAGTCGTATCCGACTCTTTGAGACCCCATGTACTGTAGCCTACCAGGTTCCACCATCCATGGGATTATCCAGGCAAGAATACTGGAGTGGGTTGCCATTTCCTTCTCCAGGAGATCTTCCCAACCCAGGGATGGAACATGGGTCTCGCACATGGTAGGCATTGTAGGCAGACGCTTTACCGTCTGAGCCACCAGGGAAGACCCACCTAAGTCAGGGCAGATTCCACTCTTGACAAGTGCACCTTTATGTGGCAACAGGTCCCTGAACCTGAAAGCAACTGAAGACCTGAGAAAAACACTTTGAAAACAATGAATGATAAAATCCTATTCAATAAGTGACTTCTGAGTTTTTCCTTTACTACAATCAAATTATATCATTAAATGGATTTTGCTTGGAAAAAAAAAGTAAACCTGAGAGATAGGCACAACTGTTACATTTATTTGGGATTCCTGAAACAGAATTTGAATACCATTTAAAAAAAAGATTTAATAATGACAAAAATTGAAAGTTGAATATAATTTAGTACAATTTCCATGTTTGCCAATTTATATGACATCAGAAACTTCCTTAACTTTCTATATAAAAAAAAAAAGTTCAGTTACATACGATAAAACATTCATTCTGAAGCATGACTTAAGCACTTGGCTATGGAAGCATTCACTGGAAATTATTCTATGAAAATTTTAAGACATTTGAATAAATATGCAATTTGTCATAGAATCTGAAGCCAAATTCACATTGAAAGATTGGATTGTGCACCACAGGTGTATTCTGTTTAACCATTTGGAATTAGCAGTTTGATGAACTGTCAGATAATATGGATGTTGGTGAATTTTTCATGTTAAAGAAGTCATAGAAGATAAATTCCTGCCTCCATTCTTCAGGACATGATTTTTCTGAGAGAGAAAACAGAACACACTTTTACCAGTTCCAATTTTAAAAAAAAAGAAAGAAAGAAACACTGTGTTCACCACTGAAACTGGAATACAGTTGTCTAAATTTCTGACTTCCTGAATCAAGAGCAATTTTTCCATTGTGACTTTTAAAGCTATTCATCAACTATAGCTGTTAGAGGCCATATAAGGAAAGACATGATTGTCACTGCTTGTTATTAAATATTTTCTAAGCCTCCCATCATTTGGATCAATCAGTCAACTTGAGAGTATTTTATTTTTCTCTGGAGCTAATATTGATATATTAAAAAGAAACTTCTATGGAGTATTTTCTTAAAAGATGTTCTTAAAAGCTATCTTTATGATAAGAATTTTTGCCTATGAGTGAGGAGTATTTTAATTGATATTGGTTCTTATCCAGCATAATTCCTAAATAAAATTCTGTTTACCTCTTATAAAGGTGTCAATGGTACATAAAGGCCAAAATGAAGTCAGAAGAGAAGAGAAGAAAGGACTTACAGAATGGGCATTGTAAGTAGCTCAGTGACTTTCTTCCGTGGTTTTCAGGAGTTCATTTTAAACATCCATGAGCTGAGAAAGCCAAAGAAATTCAGTTCCAACCTTTCAGCATTGAGACTTTTCATCTGGTTTCTAGGTTTTCTAGTGAAAATTGCACCTGCTTCTCATTATATGATATTACCTTTTTCCTAATTCTGCTTTCTTGGAAATACAACTGAATATGCTAAAAATATAAGATGACTGGTTATATCTACTTATTTACCACTCACAATGGCTCCAAAACATTAGTTGGTTTTATTTCGTGGATCATTAGCTGTAGAAATAGTAAGGTATTCTTGTTCCTTCTTGTAGGCACTGTCATTTAACATACAACAAATCAATTTAAAATTCATTAACACTAGAAAATCAGCTCTTTAACTCTTAGAATATGTATGAAATCCTTGAGCTGACAACAAGGTTATATTCATTTGAAGGATCTCTTCTGAAGTAAGCTATAATTACCACTATAGTTGGTTTGATAATTGCCACCCCCCCCCAACACCCACCTCCACCTCCAAATTGCAAACTACTTTGTCAAGGCAGTTTCTCTGTCATGAGACACTGAATCAACAAGAAAGGGATGTTCTCTAATTAATCATAGTATAGAGATAACATGTGAAGCAAGTTGCTTAACTATTTAAACTCATCTTCTGTTTCAAATTGAGCTAAAGTAAAGCTAAAGTAATAAGGGACTTTTCAACCCATATTACCCTTCAGAGAATGGAAAGGATTTAAAAGAAAAATTTATAAACTAGAGGGTTGCTTTATTCTAAGATTCACATGACTTCTCTGAGCAGGGTCTGAGGACCAGCTGCCATCAAAGTTTTCACCCTTTCCCACCTATGTTCAGACTCAGAAGGTCCAGAGTAGGGCTAAGAGATAAGCATTTTTAGCAAACTCTCTTATGTGCTTTTTTCACACAAAGATTTTGAGGCTCACTGCCCTGGCAGGGAAGGGAGAACTGAGACAGCTGATACCAGTCATGCGATGAGCCGAAAATAATGTAGGCAGATGCAGAAACCTGGATCTAGACACTTGGTCCAGTGACTTAAACTGAGAAACCTCAAGATTCACTGCAGGACATTTACTACTGAATTGCAGAAGAAAAAGTTGCTCTTGAGCATCTGTTTTTACCTGTTTTCCAACTATAAGCTTAATATAAACTGAACCAGATGGTCCCAGCAAGAAGCAATGAAAATAACCTGAGGAAGCCAAGAAGATAGAAGAAAGATAACAAATAGATATGTAAGAAGACACAAATAAGTAGTAACAAGATATTCAAAATTTGAACTGTCTGGGTTTTTTGCTATACTAAATAAATTGTGTATACAAGAAAAAAAAAGTGATACTAAGCAGTTTATTCTGTAGATATGTATATCACTTTAAATTATTAAATGGTTGAATTGTTAAAACTATTCATAAGTTAATAAATGGCATGTGTTATCTGTGCATAAAGTAATGTTATCAACATGACCATATAGATTTAATCATCTAGTAGTAGCCACTGGATTTGAACTTAGAGCACTCAGTCTGAAATCACAACTCCTACTGTTACAAAAATATCGTTAAGAGTATGAACTAGAAGTATAAATTATCTGTTCTCATTTTCTCCAATCTAAAGTCAAATTCTTGAGTTCAAGAAGTCAAGAAAAGCATAGCATTTCATAATCAGTCAAGTCCATCTAGAAATATGCTTTACTGGTATGATTTTGGGAAATGCTGTTCTTCTCATTGGTGCTTATCTAGTATTAGAAGACAGGAGGCAAAAAGTAATGAAAGAACAGGCATGGAAAAACTCATGAAGCAAATTACTGCTAATGAGCTTTTCATCACCTTCTCTAAACTCATTTTATCACCTTTTGTTTGCTTTTGAGTTTTTCTTGCAAGAACATGTTTCTAAGACCTGGACAATGCTTATCTCAGAGTGTTGTATGACTTTCAAAATCTAAAAAGCGAAAAAAAATAAAGTATAATTTATATGCAATAAATATAGTACTGATCTTTTAACCCCTACTAATCCTTATTCAGTAAAGGTTGACTGTGTGATCATTGCCTATAAAACCATAGCTAAGGAAATGTGTAAAGATGTCCTCTAAGAAATGATCTCCTGTCCTCTAGGAACTAACTGTCTAAAGTAGAAAGCAGAAACTAGTGAACAAAGCAGAGAAATATCTACTGGAGTCTGTGACTTCACATAGAAGTTGCAAATTAATATGTACCCAGACATCCAAGTTTTCCAGCCACCCCTATCCATCTTCCTAACTGCCCATGACTGTGAGTATCCTCACCCCCACCATAAAGAGGAGTACCTATACAGTCAGTGACTGGATTTGGGCCTTTGATTCTTATCCCTTCCTCCAGGATGGACAGTGGGTCCTTTCCAGGAAAATGTGCAATTTGGCCATAGTAGCAACTACCAGATCACAGGAAACATCTATGATCTGTAAGGTAGTGGTCCTCCATGTTGCTGTGCCATGGAGTCTGTGCTTTATTACCTAAGAGTTTCTGAAAGGTGAGAGACCACAGGAATAGGACATGAGTTCAAGAAAACCTAGTGCCTTAGAGTAAAAAAAGTCCAGGAGGGAATCATAGTTCAGTTCAGAGGCTCAGTCGTGTCTGACTCTTTGCGACCCCATGGACTGAAGCACTCCAGGCTTCCCTGTCTATCACCAACTCCTGGATCCTGCTCAAACTAATGTCCCTTGAGTCAGAGATGCCATCCAACCATCTCATCCTCTATTGTCCCCTTCCTCTCCTGCCTTCAGTCTTTCCCAGCATCAAGGTCTTTTCTAGTGAGTCAGTCCTTCGCATCATGTGGCCCAAGTATTGGAGCTTCAGCTTCAGCATCCGTCCTTCCAAGAATATTCAGGGCTGATTTCCTTTAGGATGGATTGGTTTGATCTCCTTGCAGTCCAAAGGACCCTCAAGAGTGTTCTCCAAAACCACAGTTCCTTAGGAGGGACTCGAAGGGGCTTGTTGGTTTGTTTTGGTAGAAGGTTCATGCTTTGTTTCTCCCATGTCTGGAGCTACATTAAAAGTAAAATATATGGGCTCTAGTGGCTAAGTGCAACACTTTCACAGTATCATCTTTTAAGATATAAAATAGCTCAACTGAGATTCCATCACCTCCACTAGCTTTGTTCTAAGTGATGCTTCCTAAGGCCCACTTGACTTCACATTCCAGGATGTCTGGCTCTACATGAGTGGTCACACCATCATGATTATCTGGGTCATGAAGATCTTTTTTTGACAGTTCTTCTGTGTATTCTTGCCACCCCTTCTTAATATCTTCAGCTTCTGTTAAGTCCATACCATTTCTGTCCTTTATTGAGCCCATCTTTGCATGAAGTTTTCCCTTGGAATCTCTAATTTTCTTGAAGATATTTCTAGTCTTCCCCATTCTATTGTTTTCCTCTATTTTTTTGCCCTGATCACTGAGGAAGGCTTTCTTGTCTCTCCTTGCTATTCGTTGAAACTCTGCATTCAAGTGGGTATATCTTTCCTTTTCTCCTTTGCTTCTGGCTTCTCTTCTTTTCACAGCTATTTGTAAGGCCTCCTCAGACAGCCATTTTGTATTTCTTTTTCTTGGGAATGATCTTGTTCCCTATCTCTTGGACAATGTCACGAACCTCCCTCCATATTTCATCAAGTACTCTGTCAATCAGATCTAGTCCCTTACATTTATTTATCACTTCTACTGTATGGACTGGAAAAGGTCAGTTTTCATTCCAATCCCAAAGAAAGGCAATGCCAAAGAATGCTCAAACTACTGCACAGTTGCATTCATCTCACACACTAGTAAAGTAATGCTCAAAATTCTCAAAGCCAGGCTCAGCAATACATGAACCATGAACTTCCAGATGTTCAAGCTGGTTTTAGAAAAGGCAGAGGAACCAGAGATCAAATTGCCAACAACTGCTGGATCATCAAAAAAGCAAGAGAGTTCCAGGAAAAAAAGCCTACTTCTGCTTAATTGACTATGCCAAAACCTTTGACTGCATGGATCACAATAAACTGTGGAAAATTCTGAAAGAGTTGGGAATACCAGACCACCTGACCTGCCTCTTGAGAAACCTGTATGCAGGTCAGGAAGCAATAGTTAGAACTGGACATGGAACAACAGACTGGTTCCAGATAGGAAAAGGAGTACATCAAGGCTGTATATTGTCACCCTGCTTATTTAACTTATATGCAGAGTACATCACGAGAAATGCTGGGCTGGAAGAAGCAGAATCTGGAATCAAGATTGGCGGGAGAAATATCAATAACCTCAGATATGCAGATGGCACCCTTATGGCAGAAAGTGAAGAAAACTAAAGAGCCTCTTGATGAAATTGAAAGAGGAGAGTGAAAAGTTGGGTTAAAGCTCAGCATTCAGAAAACTAAGATCATGGCATCTGGTCCCATCACTTCATGGGAAAAAGATGGGGAAACAGTGAAAACAGTGGCTGACTAATTTTTTTGGTGGCAGGGAGTGGGAGCTCCAAAATTACTGCAGTTGGTGACTGCAGCCATGAAATTAAAAGAGACTTACTCCTTGGAAGGAAAGTTATGACCAACCTAGACAACATATTGAAAAGCAGAGATGTTACTTTGCCAACAAAGGTCCGTCTAGTCAAGGTTTTGGTTTTTGCAGTAGTCATGGATGGATGTGAGAGTTGGACTATAAAGAAAGCTGAATGCTGAAAAATTGATGCTTTTGAACTGTGGTGTTGGAGAAGACTCTTGAGAGTCCCTTGGACTGCAAGGAGATCCAACCAATCCATCCTAAAGGAGATCGGTCCTGAGTGTTCACTGGAAGGACTGATGTTTAAGCTGAAACTCCAATACTTTGGCCACCTAATGTGAAGAGCTGACTCATTGAAAGACCCTGATGCTGGGAAAGATTGAAGGCAGGGGGAGAAGGGGACGACAGAGGATGAGATGGTTGGATGGCATCACCAACTCAATGGACATGAGTTTGAGTAAACCCCAGGAGTTGGTGATGGATAGGGAGGCCTGGCTTGCTGCAGTCCATGGGGTCACGAAGAGTCGGATACAACTGAGCAACTGAACTAACTGAGTGGCTAAGTGAGCTGATTAAAATTTTTACAGAAATATAATAAAAATATGTCTTATTGAATTTATCAGCTCACTCTCTTTGAAACCACCAGGTCATTTTATATCAACAGTTATACAAATAAAATTTTGATTTCGGGTGGCATGGATGGGCACAAAATTATTAAAGATAATGATTATAAAAGATAATTGAATTTAAGTTATTAATAATATTGCCTAACAACTCAATTAAAAGATGGTGAGAGGAGCTGAATAGACATTTTTATAAAGAAGGCATACAGAATGGTATTTGACACATGGAGAGATGTTCAACATCACTAATCATAAGGAAATAAAAATCAAACCCACAATGAGATATCACCTCATATATGTCAGAATGTTTATTATCAAAAAGACAACAAAGAATAAGTGTGGGCAAGGATATAGAGAAGAGGAAACGCTCATGTACTATGGGCAGGAGGGTAAACTGGTGCAGACACTATGGAAAACAGGATGGCGGTTCCTCACAAAATTAAAAATAGAAATATCATACCATCCAACAATTCAAATTCTGGATATTTTTCTGAAGAAAACAAAAATACTAAATTGAAAAATGTGTGCATTCTTGGGCTCAAAGCAGTATTATTTACAATAACTATCATTTGGAAGTGGCCTAAGTGTCATCTTTATTCACCTATCCATAGGTGAGTGAATAAAGAAGATGTGATATATATGTATAATGTAATACTACTTGGCTATAAAGAAGAATAAAATCTTGCCTCTTGTGACAAAATGAATGGATGTAGAGCGCATTATATGAAGTAAAATAGGGCAGACAGAAAGACCATATGATTTCATTTATATGTGAAATCGAAAAAACAAAACAAAAGGACTAGCATAACAAAATAGAAACAAACTCATAAATACAGAAAACAAATGGGTGATTGCCAGACAGGAGGAGACTGAGGGAATGAGTAAAATAAGTGAGGGAGATTGAGATACAAACTTCCAGTTATTAAATAAATCATGGGTATGTAATACACAGTACAGGCACAGTAGTCCATACAATTTTAATAGCTTTGTATGGTGGCAGATGGTAATTCGACTTATTGTTGTGATCATTTTATAATGTATAAAATGTTGTGTCACTATATTGTACACCTGAAACTAACATAATACTGTGAGTCTTTTATACTTCAATTTTAAAAAAAGAATGACTAGTATGTCACTCTCCATTTTAACTATTCACAGGATGTGTTATTTGCTGGAATACTCTTAAACTAATTCAGTCTTTTATTCTGTTGCAGTACGCTTCCCAGGAATTAAAACTTACATAGATCCAGATACATATGAAGACCCGTCCCTAGCAATCCATGAATTTGCAAAGGAGATTGATCCATCAAGAATACGCATTGAGAGAGTCATTGGGGCAGGTAAACTTTAAGTCTACACTTTTGAAATTATGATTCCTTGATGGTTTTGTAACTGGTTTATCAACATAATATTTTAAATCTTAGCAGTTTTAGTGAAAAAAAAATTAATGCAAAGTAAAATTATCTTGTATATATGATGTTATTGTTTTAAAAAGTATTGCTAGTTCCCAAATTCAGTTTCCAAACAATGAGAAAATTCACAAACATTTTTAGCATCCTGTAGTCATCCTTTCAGTATCGAAATAAATTGCAATGAAACTAGAGTGATTCAGGAATTTATTTTGTAAATGCAACTTCAGGAGATTTTCATAGGTTACTGTACTTACTCCCCAGTATCTACAGACAAATACTATAATTAGTATTCACAGTGATGACCTTGAGGTTCTGCAAGATCCAGAAGTGTTCTGAGACTCACTGAGTATAAAATTCAGTTCAATATAGTTTTATATCCCTTTAATGCAAACTAATGATTGTCCCTAGTAGAAATTCAAATGCTCAGAACACTATATTATTCAGTTATTCTAGATAAATACAAATTTACTATGAATCAGCCCTCAAGAATTTCTTCTGTACGTTTGGGGTGGAGGCCAAGCCAATATAACAAAGAGACCTCAGAATAAAAACATGTTCCTCTTTCAAGTCCTTGTCCAAAGGACAAGATGAATAATCCGTGCTGTCAGAGAAGCTGTCATTCAGAAGGTCTTAAAAGGACCAGGGTTCCTCCTATTTTTTGCTCTGCCTTCCCCTAGCATGTTTTCCTCCTCTGAATGGTAAAGGCTGATCACCAGCACAGCTACCTTCTGATCTCTGAGAAGGAAAAGGAAGGGGTTTGGACTCTGGTTTTGCCTTTAGGAAAATTAGCTTTGTCTTTAAGGTAATAACTTGGAAATAGCAAACAGGAATCAACAACCCAAATACAATTATGTGGATACATCTAAAAGCAAGAGAGTTTGGAAATATAATCTCTGACTGGGCAGCCATGCATGCAGCTAAAAGGGGGAGTGGAATGTGCTACTAAGCAGAAAAGAAAGACTGGATCCTGAAGGAGGATGTCAGTCTCCTCTAGGTACTAGGTATATATCTGTGTAATCCTTTAAAGAGAGCAGAGCATCCCATTCCAGCTGGCTATTGTGTCCTTGCAAAGAGCAAAAGGCTTTCTTTATTTCAAAACTCTTCTTCACCAGAAGGGCTGGCTACATAATTTGCAGGGACCAGTGCAAACAACAAATGTTACTGTAGTTCAGTTAGTTGTGTTCGACTCTCTGCAAGCCCATGGACTGCAGCACTTCAGGCTTCCCTGCCCTAACAAATGTAGAGTTCTTTGTTAAAAAGATTATTAAGAATTTCAAGACAGTGACAACAGAGCATTCAACAAACAGCAGGACCCTTCTAAACTCAAAGTTCTGGCTGACCACACCCAAGAAGCTGACTGTTGCCCATGTACACAGAGAGCTAGCACTGTATTGAGAACTCCAGGAATATTTGAAGAGAGCCCTTTCTTATGTCATTTCGCTCCCATTGCCTGATGGGTCGTATCTCCTCCAAGGCCTGTTCTCACTCTGAAAGCTGACACAAGGGTTCTATCCACTTAAGTCTTAATGCTTTATAGCGATAGAGGCTGTCTTATCAGAAAGATTAAGAACCTGGAATGGAACCAGATTCTCTATTCTCTTCTGCCCAACATAAAGTGTATCAATAGGCATTAAAGGCATAATTGAAAAGAGTGACTGATTATACCCATTTAGTTTGGGAGTTCGTTTCCTTAAGACAGCAGAGAAATAGAAGAAAAAGGAGGTTGAGTGATTCCATTAAACCCTATATTTGGCTTTCTTCCTCTGGCCCCTGAGAAAAAGTCATATGACCTTTTATTCGGTATTATTCCATACTCATGTAGATTCAGGAGAATCATTTCTTATAAGCTTTTGTGCATAGATTAAGCACGAATGTCTGAAATCATAATGTTGAGAGATAAGCATCAAGTATCTGAGGTGTAAACTGTCAACTGAAAAAAAAATGCACAATTTAGAAACTCTGAATTGAGTTCATTCATTGTCGTATTAAGAACTGTAGCCTGGAAAGCAGTTTCTCAATAGCTCTGAGAAACTGTTGTCAAAGGGGTATTTGACAAATGGGGTGCCTGCAACCAGGCACACATGTCCTATCTCCCTAGGAGGTAGCTGCCTGTCATGAGGCACAATCTTAGTTAATGGTTTTAGTGCTTTTCTAAGTTTAAGAAGATACAAGAATCCAGGTTCATAAAAAATTTCTCCAAAAAAATTAACTCTCTGAAGTCTTGTTCTGCCAGTTTTCCCAGAGCACAGAGTGCCTCATTCCTGATCTCTACCCTGAAACCCTTTTCAGTCAGTTCAGTTCAGTTCAGTCGCTCAGTCGTGTCCGACTCTTTGCGACCCCATGAATCACAGCACGCCAGGCCTCCCTGTCCATCACCAACTCCCGGAGTTCACGCAAACTCATGTCCATCGAGTCTGGTATATACTAAAGGTCAGTGACTGCAGTGGCTTATGACTGATCCCTGTAGAGCCAGATGGCTAGTGCTGGTGACATTCTTTAGCTTGCAAAACAGATACATTCAGTTTTTCTTTATTGTTTGGGTTTTAACCAAAATATAATTTTATCCTGTAAAAAATATGACAGATACTGCCAAAGCAAGCGATAACTATTAAAGAGACTATTTTAATTTCATGATCTCCCTAACCTGTCTGAACTCTACAAGTCAGAGTGGGATTCTTTCCGTTTGGCAAAGAAAGAAGTATAGGTATATAGAGTTAACATCAAGTCTCTTATATTTATTCATCTGCAACTATTTCAACTTTCAAACAATATACTAAGTGATCTTTTACTGTCTATCTTCAGAAGAATCATAAAAATAAAAATGAGAAAAACCTGTTGTATTATAACTTCCCTCTTTGTGCCCCTAGCCTGTACTACTCTACTGTTCAGTTCTGTTCAGATCAGTTCAGTCGCTCAATCGTGTCCGACTCTCTGCAACCCCATGAATCACAGCACACCAGGCCTCCCTGTCCATCACCAACTCCCGGAGTACACTCAAACTCATGTCCATAGAGTTGGCGATGCCATCCAGATATCTCATTCTCTGTCGTCCCCTACTCCTCCTGCCCCCAAACCCTCCCAGCATCAGAGTCTTTTCCAGTGAGTCAACTTGTCGCATGAGGTGGCCAAAGTATTGCAGTTTCAGCTTCAGCATCAGTCCCTCCAATGAACACCCAGGATTGATCTCCTTTAAAATGGACTGGTTGGATCTCCTTGCAGTCTAAGGGACTCTCAAGAGTCTTCTCCAGCACCACAGTTCAAAAGCATCAATACTTCGGCGATCAGCTTTCTTCACAGTCCAACTCTCACATCCATACATGACCACGGGAAAAACCATAGCCTTGACTAGACGGACCTTGGTTGGCAAAGTAATGTCTCTGCTTTTTAATATACTATCAAGGTTGGTCATAAATTTCCTTCCAAGGAGTAAGCGTCTTTTAATTTCATGGCTGCAATCAGCATCTGCAGTGATTTTGGAGCCCCCAAAAATAAAGTCTGACACTGTTTCCACTGTTTTTCCATCTATTTCCCATGAAGTGATGGGACCAGATGCCATGATCTTCGTTTTCTGAATGTTGAGCTTCAAGCCAACCTTTTCACTCTCCTTTCACTTTTATCAAGAGGCTTTTGAATTCCTCTTCACTTTCTGCCATAAGGGTGGTGTCATCTGCATATCTGAGGTTATTGATTTTTCTCCCAACAATCTTGATTCCAGCTTGTGCTTCTTCCAGCCCAGCATTCCTCATGATGTACTCTGAATATAAGTTAAATAAGCAAGGTGACAATATACAGCCTTGATGTACTCCTTTTCCTATTTGGAACCAGTCTGTTGTTCCATGTACAGTTCTGACTGTTGCTTCCTGACCTGCATACAGGTTTCTCAAGAGGCAGGTCAGGTGCTCTGGTATTCCCATCTCTTTCAGAATGTTCCACAGTTTATTGTGATCCACACAGTCAAAGACTTTGGCATAGTCAACGAAGCAGAAATAGATGTTTTTCTGGAACTCTCTTGCTTTCTCCATGATCCAACGGATGTTGGCAATTTGATCTCAGGTGCCTCTGCCTTTTCTAAAACCTGCTTGAACATCTGGGAGTTCACGGTTCACATATTGCTGAAGCCTGGCTTGGAGAATTTTGAGCATGACTTTACTAGCGTGTGAGATGAGTGCAATTGTGTGGTAGTCTGAACATTCTTTGGCATTGCCTTTCTTTGGGATTGGAATGAAGACTGACCTTTTCCAGTCCTGTGGCCACTGCTGAGTTTTCCAAATTTGCTGGCATATTGAGTGTAGCACTTTCACAGCATCATATTTCAAGATTTGAAATAGCTCAATTGGATTTCCATCACCTCCACTAGTTTTGTTCATAGTGATGCTTTCTAAGGCCCACTTGACTTCACATTCCAAGTTGTCTGGTTCTAGGTCAGTGATCACGTTATCGTGACTATCATGGTCGTGAAGATCTTTTTTGTATAGTTCTACTGTTAGTTAATCACTGCAGATGCTGATTGCAGCCATGAAATTAAAAGACGCTTACTCCTTGGAAGGAAAGTTATGACCAACCTTGATAGTATATTAAAAAGCAGAGACATTACTTTGCCAACAAAGGTCCGTCTAGTCAAGGCTATGGTTTTTCCCGTGGTCATGTATGGATGTGAGAGTTGGACTGTGAAGAAAGCTGATGGCCGAAGAATCGATGCTTTTGAACTGTGGTGTTGGAGAAGACTCTTGAGAGTCCCTTGTACTGCTAGGAGATCCAACCAGTCCATTCTAAAGGAGATCAATCCTGGGTGTTCATTGGAAGGACTGATGCTAAAGCTGAAACTGCAATACTTTGGCCATCTCATGCTACGAGTTGACTCACTGGAAAAGACTCTGATGCTAGGAAAGGTTGGGGGCGGGAGAAGGGGACTACAGAGAATGAGATGGCGGGATGGCATCACCGACTCTGTGGACATGAGTTTGAGTGAACTCCGGGAGTTGGTGATGGACAGGGAGGCCTGGCATGCCGTGATTCATGGGGTCGCGGAGAGTCAAACACAACTGAGCTACTGAACTGAACTGAACTGAACTGTTAGTTAACCTCATTAAGTCACATTCCTAAAGCTCTGTTTACTTGGGAAAGTCTAATGAATATGTGCGCACCTCCCACAGCAGCAGTATGGAAAAAGCCTGCAATGCAGGAGACCCCAGTTTGATTCCTGGGTCAGGAAGATCCCCTGGAGAAGGGATAGCCTACCCACTCCAGTATTCTTGGGCTTCCCTGGTGGCTCAGCTGCTAAAGAATCTGCCTGCAATGCAGGAGACCTGAGATCGATCCCTGGTTTGGGAAGATCCCTTGGAGAAGGGAAAGGCTACCAACTCCAGTATTCTGGCCTGAAGAATTCCATGGACTGTATAGAACATGCGGTTCACAAAGAGTTTGACACAACTGAGTGACTTTCATCATCATCATCAATTTAAGGAATTAATAGTTTTCTAACATTCATGACATTGTAAGGGAGGAAAAGTTTTCCTCTATCCTTCTAGGGTCTTTGGCTGGTCTGTTAATTAAATTGGCATAAGATGGGTTAATGGGAGAAAACAATTCTAATTCTGTACTACAAAATCCCCACAGAAGATAATAACAGGCTCCCCCTGACAGGCAGGCAACTGAAGCTTGTATGCCATTTTGAGCTAAGAAGAAGAGGGTGGGGTTTGGGGTTTCAAAGGAAGGAAGACTATTCATAGAGGATAGAAAGAGCAGACGTTCGGTAAGCAAACATTTGCCAAGCCTTACAGAGATGATGGGTTACAGAGGAATTAGGCAACTAACCCTTAGTCTTTGTGGTTATCTTTGTGTTAGCTCTCTTCTGGACCAGGCCCTCCATCTAAGCCGTCTGAGGCAGTTAAGGGAATGGTATAAAGATCTCCTTCATTCTGTTGGGCCTTGATTATCTTCAGTTCAAAATACTCCATACTGCCAGAGTGGCACATTCTGGGACGACCTGCTCTGAACCTCAGGAATGTAATTGTACAACTTGTTACTTGCCCAACGTTTTACTGTAAATACTTTCCTCTGGTTGTTTCGTATTCTTTATTTTTTCCCCACCTATTTGTTTCTTCTCAGATTCCATTTCCTCCTCATCTGTGTGCATTAGGTATCCCTATTCCCCTTGGAAGAGTAAATTACCGACTGAAGGGGAAATGTAGATTCTGTAGAGAGGGAGGTGTGGTGGGGAGGATGGGAAAGAGAGGTGAGATTTCAGATCTTGGCAATTGTCAGGTGAAAGATATTAATATCAGGTCCCATGAAGCCACTGAGAGTAGCAGTAAGAAGGACACCTAGATTCACAAGTCATTGCTGAGGGAAAATCTGCATGGCCTGCATGTTTTTTGGCAAAGAAATAGTTAAGAATGCTTTGCAGGTTTCTAGTTGGGAGAAACTATGTATTATCATTAAAAGTGAAAGTGAAATCACTCAGTCCTGTCCTACTCTTTGTAACCCCGTGGACTGTAGTCTGCCAGGCTTCTCCATCCATGGGATAACCCAGGCGAGAATACTGGAGCGGATTGTGATTTCCTTCTCTAGCGGATCTTCCTGACCCAGGGACCAAACCTGTGTCTCCCACGTTGAAGACAGACTCTTTACTGTCTGAACCACCAGGGAAGCCCATGTGTAATCATTAAGTATTTCTTAAATGTGTTATTAAAAAGTGAACCCCAAAATAGTCACATTAAAATTTTGAGAAAGAAAAGAGCATGGAAAATAATACCACACCTAACCCATGACATTTCTTAAGAAGTCTACTGAAAAATGTTTATTACATGACTAATATCTACTTTAAAAAAGGCACTATGCTAATTAGTTTATTCATATTAAGTCGCTGTGCTTATCAAACACATATGTATTCACCCTGCATTCACAACCTTTGTCCTGGGTTTTCAACTTTATAACCATTCAAATACTATGGGACAGATTTTAGAAAATTTAATTTATCCTATTTCTGCTGCTGCTGCTGCTAAGTCGCTTCAGTCGTGTCCGACTCTGTGCGACCCCATAGATGGCAGCTGACCAGGCTCCGCCATCCCTGGGATTCTCCAGGCAAGAACACTGGAGTGGGTTGCCATTTCCTTCTCCATTTCTAGGCTGTACATATTGCTGTATGCATATATTCTTAAAAAATGTTTTTCCTGTCAGTGTAAATTTTGCTATTTTTAAAAATATGTCTTCTAGAACACTTTTTTATATCACTATTATATTTAATAGTGGCAGCTTATCTTTGTTCATCAATATAGGTCTGAATTTCCATGAAAATGCACATTTCCATTTAAATGAAGTGAGGAGCTCTGTTGCATAGGAGACTATCAAGATCATCTATCTCTTTTGACTTTCTGCATCATAAAATGAAATACTGTGGGCAGAGGACTGTAAAACAGAAATTCCCAAGTTAAAAGCGCCAAGTGAGATTAGGGTAGAATCATTATTTTACACATATCTTGAGAGATAATGAGAAAACTAGTAATCAAAATTTTAGTCATGAGCTGAAAAAGGTCATTGAAAGGCTATTCCTTTTTCAGGGCAGTACTGAACCTAAACCATTCTATAAAGAGTATCTATAATTTTGAAATATTATTTTATTGAAAAAAAATCATTCTGTGTCTCTAAGTCCACAGGGCACCCTTCTTATATTTGACTTTCCCTCTTTCCCTGGTCTCAATGGAAACGCACAATCTCTCCCTTTCCCTCTTTCCCTAATCCCGGTGGAAATGCATAATCTCTCCCTGTCATTCATATTCTATCCCTTTATCTATTCAAAAGTCATTACTGTCTCCACTATCAGCTTTCTCTTCTCCTGGCTTACTGTCACCATATTTTTTTCTTTTCCTTGAAAAGTCAGGAAGTTTTAACTGTTGGTTTCTCAGCAATCATATACAGGTAAAAGAAAGTCAAAAGTACAACAAAAAGGATATAAAAAGTGAGTGTTAAATCAATGAGTTTTTTCATCCTAATATATTGTCATTCCTATTTGAGCTCATAGTCACACATGATAATATGCAAGGCACACTGCTTACTATATATGCCTTTCTTAATTTTCTGGCATTCCCCAGCCAGCCACCTCACTAACCAAAAATCTATTATTTTAGATTAAAACTCATAAATTTTAAATTCTCTCATCCCCTTTTCTGTTTTTGTTCCTCTTCTACAGCCACAGTACATCTTTTATAATGAGAAATGTAGGCAGTATGCCAGCTTTGGTTTCACAATTCACTTTTTGCAAAAAGGAACTTGAATTTATGGCTCATTTCCTCTATATTTAGATGAGATGATCCTATCAGATACAGATTTTCTCCTTGCTTTCAACTTAAAGAATTTGTGAGAGAGGTCAGATTCATTTTCCTTTTTATTCTTGGAAACTCCTTTGTCCAACCAGTAGACTAAAAGTAGGATCAACAACAGATTCTGGCATGACTTTTGTGCCTTTTATTCAATAATTTCATAGTTTTCTAAATCAAATAATGAAATGAAAGATGGGTTTTACACTATGGACAAAAAGTTAAATCAGTCAATCTAAGAAATAAATGGAAAATTTTATTTGAGCCAATTTGAGGATTATAACCTGCCTCTTGAGAAACCTGTATGCAGGTCAGGAAGCAACAGTCAGAACTGTACATGGAACAACAGAATGGTTCCAAATAGGAAAAGGAGTACGTCAAGGCTGTATATTGTCACCTTGCTTATTTAACTTATATGCAGAGTACATCATGAGGAATGCTGGGCTGGAAGAAACACAAGCTGGAATCAAGATTGTTGGGAGAAAAATCAATAACCTCAGATATGCAGATGACACCACCCTTATGGCAGAAAGTGAAGAGGAATTCAAAAGCCTCTTGATAAAAGTGAAAGAGGAGAGTGAAAAGGTTGGCTTGAAGCTCAACATTCAGAAAACGAAGATCATGGCATCTGGTCCCATCACTTCATGGGAAATAGATGGAAAAACAGTGGAAACAGTGTCAGACTTTATTTTGGGGGGCTCCAAAATCACTGCAGATGCTGATTGCAGCCATGAAATTAAAAGACGCTTACTCCTTGGAAGGAAATTTATGACCAACCTAGATAGTATATTAAAAAGCAGAGACATTACTTTGCCAACCAAGGTCCGTCTAGTCAAGGCTATGGTTTTTCCCGTGGTCATGTATGGATGTGAGAGTTGGACTGTGAAGAAAGCTGAGTGCTGAAGAATTGATGCTTTTGAACTGTGGTGTTGGAGAAGACTCTTGAGAGTCCCTTGTACTGCTAGGAGATCCAACCAGTCCATTCTAAAGGAGATCAATCCTGGGTGTTCTTTGGAAGGACTGATGCTGAAGCTGAAACTCCAATACTTTGGCCAGCTCATGCGATGAGTTGACTCACTGGAAAAGACTCTGATGCTGGGAAAGGTTGGGGGCGGGAGGAGAAGGGGACGACGGAGAATGAGATGGCTGGATGGCATCACCGACTCTGTGGACATGAGTTTGAGTGAACTCCGGGAATTGGTGATGGACAGGGAGGCCTGGCGTGCTGTAATTCATGGGGTTGCGCAGAGTCGGACACGACTGAGCGACTGAACTGAACTGAGGATTATAACTTGGGCCAAGCATCTCAGAAAGCGCTGAAAATTATTCTACCTGTTAGAAGTCAAGGCACAGTTATATAATTTTTTTGAGGGCTGTACATCAAAGTACTTATTATTGACATTTTGTATAATCCAGATCTAAGTGACATCATGGTGGGCCATGTGACTCCTTACAAGGTGAAGAAGCAATGTTATCTTTTAAAGAGTTGTCTTATTTGTGCTACGAGAATGTTGCTGTTAATGGTTCAGCAGGTATTTCTGCCCATGGCGGGGGCGGGGGAGGGTCTGGTTGATAATGCAAAAACACAATACACAGTGGTGGGAGAGAGGAGGTCAAAAAGGGCAGAAAAGAATTTTTGTTTAAATTTTTCTTGTTTTGCCATAATATATGGATTTGATTCTACAACCCATTCTCCCTAATAGTATGATATTAATAAAAAAGACAGACTGAAGCCAGGCAGATACAGGCTGAAATCCCAGCTTTGCTGCTAATTCATTCAGTGACCTTCCGCAGTTTACTGATCCTCAGAAATTTGCTTTCTTTGTCTACAAAATAGATGCATAATAATAATAGCTATCTTGCAGAATTAATGTAAGGATTAGCGATAACACATATGGAGGTCTAGTCATACTATAGATATTCAATAAAAGTTTGGAAACATGAATATTAATCAAAAAAGATATAGTTTTAATATTCATTTGATAAGGATAAGAAGAATGATACTCTGTGCCCAACTCTAAATATTTTATGATATAAATCTGCTCATGAAAAATTCAGAATCCAATTCCTTAGTTAACTGGAATGATAGCCATGATATTTGGAGTTTGTTTAAAATTAGTAATTAAAAATAAACTTTCATTTTTGTTAGTACAGTAAGAACTTTGACCAAATCAACAAGTGATTTTCTTTTTTCTTTTTAAAGAACTCAAAATTTAATTTTTCCTACATCTTGTGAGGCTATAATTATCATATATATGTTTTTTTTTTTAAATAGCAACTAAAATTTTTATTTAATAAATGGTACAAAGGACAGTGCCAAAAACATTAACAGTTAAAATTTCACCAAAATAAAAAATACTATAGAATACACAGTTGTAAAAAGCTACATTAAGTTATTTTACAACTGCCTCAGGCTGCAAAAAGAAAAAAAAACCAATGCCATACCTAAGTTATCCCTCTCTCAAAATAATGCCATTTATGTTATAAACCATGAGCACCCCATCAAAAGACGGGAACTGCTTTTGATAATTCAGTGGCCATATTGTTGAAAGGGCAACAATTAGACCTTTGGGGCTTTACACAGAGTTAGAGTTCCTATCAGAGAGACAACAGCACCACAACCATACTGAATCCTCATATATGTTTATTTTTTATTTAAACTTAATAAGCCATAAGATGAAATGAGTTTAACAAAACCAATGTTAATCAACTTTAAGGTAATTTTATTTTACTTATATTTCAACACTAGATCTTATTTGGGGGGCCATTTAGTGTACATGTGCTAGTTTACATATATCAATACAATTCCTAATCTTACAAGTTGCCTCATCATAGTAGTTTGAGAAACTTGTTGTTATTGCTCAGTCACTCAGTCATGTGTCCAATTCTTTGTGACCCCATGGACTGCAGCATGCCAGGCTTCCCTGTCCTTCAGTATCACCTGGACTTTGCTTACACTCATGTCCATTGAGTCGATGATGCCATCCAACCATCTCATCCTCTGTCGCCCCCTTCTCCTGCTGACCTCAATCTTTCCCAGAGTCAGGGTCTTTTCCAATGAGCTGGCTCTTTGCATCAGGTGGCCAAAGTATTGGAGCTTCATTTGCAGAATCAGTCCTTCCAATGAATATTCAGGGTTTATTTCCTTTAGGATTGACTGATTTCATCTCCATGAAGTCCACAAGATTCTCAAGATTCTTCTCCAGCACTGCAGTTCGAAAGCATCAGTTCATCGCTCAGCCTTCTTTTATGACTTAGAAAGTGCATAACGATTAAAGAAAAGAGAATTATTTTTTGCTTTTATTGGGCAACTAATAAAAATAAACATAAAATGCCTTTCTAGTTCATGATTGTTATGAGAAGCAAATGAGATAAAATAAATTCTAATTGACCATCCACCCTTTATCAGAACACTACCAATGAAATTCTTCACTACCTTTCTGAGAAGACTGTTCCCTTAGGAGCATTTCCAATAAATCGATAATCTTTGTGAGTATGCTTCCTTATAGCCCTGTATGTAACCTTATAACACTACCCACTGGTACTTGTTCTGCAGAATTGAACTTATACACAGTAAACCTAAGCCTTCTTCTTTTCTACTCCATGACCCTTCAAAGATTTGAAGACAACATATGTGAACCTCATAAATCATCCTTTTCCTGCCTAAATTGTCTAAACCTTTCAACCATTTCTGTCTGACATGACTCTGGATACTTCATCATTCTGATAACCTTCCTCGGGAGAACTAGTTTTTCTCTAAATCTTTTCAGAATTGAGCCTAATATTCCAAATATTTTCTAATCAGCACAGAGACCAGGGCTAGCACCTTTCCTGCTGGGCCTCAATTAATGCAACCTGGGTTTGCATTTGCTTTTTGAACATCTGCCAGACACTGTTGGCACTGGAACAGTTTACCACCAGCTTATCCCCAGTGGTCTTTCTCAAATGAGTTGCTTTTAAGCCAGGCCTGTTTCTGTACTTGTCCAGTTGACTTTATGATGCTGAGTGCAAGGCTGTATTTTATTTATATGCCCACACTATGTATCTATATAAACCATATATATTATCTATCCAGACTTGTGTATGTTTTCTCATAGTCCCACTTTATAAATATTCCTATTGAATTTCATTATGTTTATACAAGTGAATTTTCCTAAATTCTCCAGGCCCTTCTCCATCTCAGTTAGATGAGCCAATAGACTTGTCCTTTCCAATGTTATCCCCAAGTTGTTGTGCCTCAAAATTTAGCTGTGTGAGCTCAGAGCTCCCTGTGCAGCAATGAGTTAGTACACTTTCTAATTTTTTTCTTTATTGGGATAGATAATTGTGTTTGTATTGTTGGAATTCTGTATCTTATAGGTGCTGATCCCTCATTCTTTATAAAATCTCCAATCATGAATCTGTACCCAATCCGTGGACACTTTTTAAACTGCCACTCTGAAATTTAACATCTACAATCATGGACAAGACTTTTTCCTATGCTATTATGTATCTTAAAATAATCAGTTTTTCCCAAGTTCACACTTCAGAGGGCTTTATTCAGAACTAAATCAAAGTAACAGTTCCTGATGATTTTTGAAAGATGGAAACAGCAGCAAGGCAGGTATTTATGATCTTTACAGCTCCTCATTTATCACTTTCATGATGAAATAAATAAACTCACAGGATGGGAAAGTGTGTTATGTAACGATTGTTTAGAACTTGAAGCACATGGGCTTTCCAGGTGGTCTAATGCAGTTCTTTGTTTAAATGGAATCCTCTGATATTTTGTTCCTGCCAGAATCGATCATGTTTAACTCCCTTCCTTCATCCTATCAAGAAAGGTAGTCACTCTTTGGTAATAATAATAAGCAAGAGTTATTAAAGTTTATAAGCTTGAGATAAGCTTTACTTGTATTATCATCTTTCAGTCCTCCTAATGCTAATTGTCACAAGATTGATAAAAGTCCACTTTACAGACAAGGAAATTAAGACAGATTAAATTATTTGGTCAAAATTCACACCAGAGTATTCTGGTTTCAGCACCTATATTCTTATTAACCACTACTTTATTATTAGTAACTTTTTATGAATCTACACTTCCTTCAGAAAGTATCTTCCTCCAACACTTGAACAATTGCTATTTCTTAAACTATCCTGCATTACCACAGTTTCCACCTATTTAGGTGAATTTGGCTGTTTCTTGCTTGTATTTCTGCCTTCTGTTGATCTTTTATCAGCAGTCACTTCCCAGCTTCCTGATGTGAACACTGTATCCTAGCTGCTGATAAATTTCTGTGATCTGTAGGGGTAGAGTGGATTGCCACTACTACCACTCCCTAGCTCTTTGTGCATTAATCCACCAAAAAACCAACTGCCTTAGTGGGACCAACATTGGTATGGATATTAACTATTGTCATGAAGTCATTCTTTAAGGTGCAGTCACAGATTTCCCTCATTTAAAGCATGATTCACATTTCTTACATGCCCCATCAATCTTTCGGCAGACCCCATCAGCTCTGCCTTTAAAATGTATCACAGATCTCAGCCATCTTTTAACACTTCACAACTCTAACCCTTGCCCATCCCACCATCTCTCCTGGCCTCCTTTCTCCCACCTTAGCCTTACTGTAGTGTGTTTTCTACCCACAGCTCTTGAAGAGCCCTTGGACTGTTAACGAGCTTGTGTCAGTCTGCTCAAAACCCTCTAATCGCTTTTTTTTTGTTGTTCTCTCTCTTTGTTGCTACACTCAGGCTTTCTCTAGTTGTGACGAGTAGGGGCTGCTCTGCTCTTTCTTGTGGTGTGCAGGTTCTCGGCATGGGCTTCAGTAGTTAGGGTACATGGGCTCAGTAGTTGTGGTTCAGTGGCTTAGTTGCTCTGAGGCATGTGGGATCTTCTAAGACCAGGGATTGAACCCGTGTCCCCTACATTGGCAGATGGATTCTTAACCACGGTACCACCAGGGAAGTCCCTTCTAATCACTTCCTGACTCAGGGTAAATCTCCCTTCAACTTCATCTCCCACACAATCTGCCTTGCTTACTGCTCTTTAGAACTAGAGGCTTCCTTCCTCTTTATCAAACATGTCACATGGACTCCCATCTCAACACCTTTGTACTTGGTGACCCATTGAGTAACACCTTGACTCCTTTTTCATTCCCTCACTTCCTTCAACCCCAGGGCATTAACTCTTAAGGACATTTTGTCTTGTTTTTTTTTTATGTTTTTAGTTGAAGAATATTCATAGTTGATTTACAGTGTTGTGTTAATTACTGCTGTATAGCAAAGTGACTGGGCTTATATTTATATACATTCTTTTTTTGTATTACTTTCCATTATAGTTTATCCCAGGAGGTTGAATACAGTTTCCTGTACTCTACAATAGGAACTTGTTGTCTATCCATTGTATATATACTAGTTTGCATCCACTAATCCCAAACTCTGAATCCATCCCTCTCCCACCACCCTTCCCATTGATAACCACCAGTCTATTCTCTATTCTTGATTCTGTTTCTGTTTAATTTGTGTCATATTTTAGATTTCACATATAAGTGATAGCACATGGTATTTGTCTTTCTCTTTCTGACTTACTTCAGCATTTCACTTAACCTATCTCTAATTGCATCCATGTCGCTGGGCATGACATTTTATTCTTTTTATTCCATTGTATATATATACTACATCTTTCTTATCCATTCAGTTATCAATGGACATTTAGGTAGTTTCCATGTCTTAACTATTGTGAATAGTGCTTCAATGAACATAGAAGTGCATGTATCTTTTTGAATTATAGTTTGCCTGGATATATGCCCAAGAGTGGGATTGCTTAATCATATGATAATTCTATTTCTAGTTTTCTGAGAAATATCCATACTATTTTCCATAGTGGCTGCACCAACTTACATTCCCTCCAACAGTGTAGAAGAGTTCCCTTTTCTCCACTTCTCTCCAGCTTTTGTTATTTGTAGGCTTTTTTTTTTTTTTTTTTGTAGGCTTTTTTTAATGATGGCCATTCTGACCAACCTGAGGTGGTACCTTACTGTAGTTTTGATTTGTGTTTCTCTCATAATTAGCTATGTTGGGCATCTTTTCATGTGTCTATTGGTCATCTGTACTTCTTTGGAAAAATGTCTCTTTAGGTCTTCTGCCCATTTTTTAATTGGGCTATTTTGGTTTTCTTGTTGTTGAGTTATATGAGCTGTTTGTATATTTGGGAAATTAAACCCTTGTCAGTTACATCATTTGCAAATATTTTCTCCCATTGTGTAGCTTTTCTTTGTGTGTGTGTGTGTGTGTTTACGGTTTCCTTTGCTGTGTAAAACTTGTAAATTAGGTCCCATTTGTTTATGTTTGCTTTTATTTCTATTGCCTTGGGGTGGGGGGAGCTGACCTAAGAAAGCATTTCTATGATTTATGTCAGAGAATGTTTTGCCTATGTTCTCTTCTAGGAGTTTTTATGATGTCATGTCTTATGTTTAAAGCTTTAAGCCATTTTGAGTTTATTTTTGTATATGGTGAGAGGGTGTGTTCAAACTTCATTGATTTTCATGCAGCTGTCCAACTTCCCCAACACCACTTCGTTGAAGAGACTGTCTTTTTACTGGTGTATATTCTTGCCTCTTTTGTCAAAGATGAATTGGGCCATAGATGTATGTGTTTATTTCTCGTCTCTCTATTTTGTTTCCTTGATGTGTATGTGTGACTTTGTGTCAGTATGATGCTGTTTTTATTATTATTGTTTTGTAGTTTTGATTATTATTGCTTTGTAGTATTTTCAGAAGTCTGGAATAGTTATACGTTCTGCTTTGTTCCTTTTCTTCATTATGGCTTCAGCAATTCTGGGTCTTTTATGATTCCATATGAATTTTAGGATTAGTTGTTCTGGTTTTGTGAAAAAGGCCATCCATAGCTTGATAGGTATCACTTTAAATCTGTAGATTGCTTTGGGTAGTATGGCCATTTTACCAATATTAATTCTTCCAATCCAACAGCATGGGATAACTTTCTTTGAATCATCTTCAGTTTCCTTTATAAATGTTTTATAGTTCTCAGTATATAAGTCTTTCACTTGCTTGGTGCAGTTTATTCCTAAGTATTTTATTTTTTGCATTGTGATTTTAAAAGATACTTTTTTAACCTTCCTTTGCTGTTATTTCATTGTTGATATAAAGAAACACAACCAATTTCTATATGTAAATCCTGTATCCTGCTACTTTACTGAATTCATTTATCAGTTCTAGTAGTTTTTGTATGAAGTCATTGAGATTTTCTGTATATAGTATCAGATCATCTTCATATAATGAGAATTTTACCTCTTCCCTTCTAATTTGGATACCTTTTATTTCTTATCCGATTGTGGTGGCTAGGACCTCCAATGCTATGTTGAATAGAAGAGGTGAGAATGGGCATCCTTGTCTTGTTCCAAATTTTAGTGGAAAGGCTTCGAACTTTTCACCATTGAGTATTAGATTGGCTGTGGATTTGTCTTAAATAACTTTTATTATTTTGAGGTATGTTCCCACTATACCCACTTTGATAAGTTTTTATCATGAGTGGGTGTTGAACTTCTAAGGACATTTTTAAAGTAGCAACTTTCTTCACACACTCCCTTTTGCCTTTACCCTGCCTTTTGTTTGCAGCAGTTATTACCAACTGATGTATGTTTGTTCTGTTCATTTTCTCCCCATTATCGGTCTTCCTCTTTGTCTTTCTCACTCACTTCTATGACCTCATCCATTTAAACAATACTTGGCATGTGGAAGTGTAGGAAGAAACAGACAGAGCAGGTTCCATCTTGAAAGCAGGACTCCATCTTGGGCTGGACTGTGGGCTTTGAGCTATATGCCCAGTACCTATGGAAATGACACACCAACTGGAAAACAAGGCCCCCTGGATGGAAAAACCCCAGAGCTCATACCTAGACTCTCCATTGCCTAAAAGAATACCCTGATTATCTGTGTAACCAAATAGAATCTTAAATTCTATTATGCTTATTGGGGTATGACCACAGGCCTATTGATAATTGTCCACTGTTAACTACCTAGGCTTAAGGCATATGAATCACGGGTTAACTTTGATTGTATCTTTCTCTTCCTTTGTTCAGACTAGTTTCAGGGAATTTGGGGAAGTGGGTTTGGGTATTTACACTTAGGGTAATAAGGGTTTCACAAAAACTGGTTGGGGTCCTTGGCTAAGAGGAGACTTTGCCTAGGGCCTGCTGGTGTAATAAACTGCACTTAACTATCTGCATTGTCCTTCTGAGTGAGTTTGTTTCCTGGAACGCATGGCTACAACAGAAGGGGCTGCATACCCTTTAATGAATGGATATGAAATTTATAAAATGTAAAAATGATGAAATTATTTATTCATACATTAGATTAATTTTATCATCAAATGTTATGGTCTAGTGTAGGACTTGGGTGAGGAGGCCAAGATAGTAATCTCGAATGTTGTGACGGTGGCATGATAAGGGTGCATCAGCCTCTCAGAGAAAACAGACAGATTAAGAGGAATCAAGGAAGACTGACTTAAGAGTTGACTTCATCCTGAAGAGACTAGAGAGCAGCTAAAGCATGTTGGAAGAATTACACAGACTTGCAATTAAAATGATTATTCTGATGTCTTGTAGCGAGAGGGTTTCAGTAAACAGCGATTGGCGGCTGAGAAACAAGTAAGAAGGTAGGGATATTCAGTAAGACACACAAGAAAAATATATTCAGGTTCTAATCAGAATGACTAAGATACAGAATACAGGAATATTTAAGAGAAAATTTGGTCTGTTGAGATCAGTGTGGAAGAATCCAGTAGTAGTCAAGCCAAGAATGAAAGTGGGCCATTTTTGTTGTTGTCTTTGTCTCTTGTTTGTGAATGCAATCTGAATCCCCAGTTTTAGAGAGTGTTCAGGGTATTTACATTGTATTTAGATGTTATCTGACTTCTACAGAAAGAGAAATGCTCTTGACATACTAAGTAACATTTTTTATACCATTAACTATCCGTCCGTTCCATTCAGTCGCTCAGTCGTGTCCGACAGCGACCCCGTGGACTGTAGCCTACCAGGCTTCTCCATCCATGGGATTCTCCAGGCAAGAATACTGGAGTGGGTTACCATTTCCTTCTCCTGCTATGAACACAAGAAATGACCTGAGACGTAAAGAGATTATTTGCAGTATAGAACCTTGCAGAATGTGAAACAAATCCACAAAATGCAGTGCCCACTTTCTAACTGTGTATGACCAGCAGAGTGAAAGGAAAGTGAAAAGCAAATTCTTTTCAAGAGTAGGCCACAACATCTTGCCTCATAAATTTGCCTCATAAGTAAAGATAAAAAAACTTTACTCAGCTCCTTGTTGTGCAGTGGGTCCAGTTATTGCAGAAACCAATACCTGGGTAAGAGAACAAATGAAGTTTCTGTCCAAACATATTAAGACTTTATATTGGGCTTCCCTGGTGGCTCAGACGGTAAAGCGTCCGCCTGCAGTGCGGGAGACCTGGGTTGGGAAGATCCCCTAGAGAAGGAAATGACAACCCTCTCCAGTACTCTTGCCTAGAAAATTCCATGGACTGAGGAGTCTGGTGGGCTACAGTCCATGGGATCGCAAAGAGCCAGACACGACTGAGCGACTTCACTTACTTGCTGTAGTCTGTATTGACATTAATATTTATTTTGTTTGGCAACCAGTACATCACTCTGTTTGTTATAATTACAAAGTAAAACTGAAGTGATTGTCATCTTTAAAAAGGGGGCGTTACATTTTTTAAAAAGTAAATTTGAAGAAAACAAATGTGACTTGTTATCTTATATTTGATGTGTTAGCCTGTTAAAATTCCTTTGTTGATTGATGAAACAAATGTTCATAGTGCTGGAGAACAGTGACACCTTTTATTTTTATTCCATGCTGTTTAACACTAAAGCAATAATCAAAATTTTCAATTTTAAAACCAAAGTGGCTTGCATATATCTAACTTTTTTTTTTTAATAGCAAGGCTTATAATGAAAAGCACAAGCATTTCATTCTTCCTCTAGACTCTCTATTTCAACTCCAAGCCCTGTTCATCTGAGGCAGTACTTATTAACTCATCCTGTTTTTGTAATTGTCGTGATTACTTCCATATCCATTTTTACCTTAGACATTGTCTATTGACTTCCTCTTATCATAGATATTTAGCTTCCTTAGACACCCACCTCTCCTCTCAATATAGTTGTTAATCTTTGGAAGTGGCATTTTATAACTTTAAATGTTATATTTAAGTCTCTGTGTATTATTTCAACAAATATACCTGCTATTTTTTATACTTATGGTAGTTTCTTACTTATAATCAAAGTAAAAATGTAAAAGCAATTTATTTTCAAATCACTATGCAGTGTCTGGAAAGTGTTTGGGCCCTATTTGCTTAGAATTCTAATATAGGAGCTCCTGGTACTCAGATGTCATTTTTTGCAAAGCTGAAAATTGATAAAGGAGCCAGCTTTAACCTGACTGCTGAATTGTGTAAGTCCTTTTTAATGATGCCACCTTATGCAGAGTAGGTTTATTCTTGTAGGTCCTCTTGGTATTACTGCTGAGAATTCATAGCTGAGCCCCTCCACAGCGGGTTTTAGCAAAAGGCCCACAGGCCAGATTGCTTGTTTTATTGGGACACAACCCTGTACACTCCACTCCAGTACTGTTGCCTAGAAAATCCCATGGATGGAGGAGCCTGGTAGGCTGCAGTCCGTGGGGTCGCTAAGGGTCGGACACGACTGAGCGACTTCACTTTCACTTTTCACTTTCACACATTGGAGAAGGAAATGACAACCAACTCCAGTGTTCTTCCCTGGAGAATCCCAGGGATGGGGGAGCCTGGTGGGCTTCCGTCTATGGGGTCACACAGAGTCGGACACAACTGAAGTGACAGCAGCAGCAGCAACCCTATATACTTGTTTACTTATTGTCTACAGCTGCCCTTGTTTTCCAGTTGCAGAATTAAGTCATTAATTCTATAGAGTCGGGATGTTCCACATGCCTAAAATAATTATTATTTGGCCCTTGACAAAAATTTTAAAAATTAAAAAAATGTAATAAATCCTGCTTCAGACTGTTCTAAGACTAGAGTGTCATCCAATGTATTCAGATTCTGCTATTTGAGTCCCTGCATTTCTAATCCTGTTCTCTTGCTTCCATTGGATTGATACATGAAACTCTTCCTTTATCCTGGTCATTTAATTCAGTTAAAGCCACTGTTTTCCCTATCACAGGATCTTCCTCTTTTTCTTCTTTTAATTGGGTATAGTTGCTTTACACTGCTATATCAGTTTCTGTTGTACAGCAAAGTGAACCAGCCGTATATGTGTATATATATCCCCTCTTTTCTGGATTTCCTTCCTAGTTAGGTCACCAGAGACCACTGAGTAGAGTTTCCTGTGCTATACAATATGTTCTCATTAGATATCTATTTTATACATTGTAGTGTGTATAATACCAATCTCCCAGTTCCTCCTACCCCCTTTTCCCCTTAGTATCCATACATATGTTCTCTACATCAGTGTCTCTATTTCTGCTTTGCAAATAAGATCAACTGTACCGTTTTCTAGATTCCACATACATGTGGTAATATATAATGTTCGTCTTCCTCTTTCTGACTTACTTCACTCTGTGTGACAGTCTCTAGTTCCATCCACATCTCTGCAAATGATAGAGTTTGGTTCCTTTTTATGGCTGAGTGATATCCATTATATATATGTATCATATCTTCTTTATCTATTCTTCTGCTGATGGATATTTAGGTTGCTTCCACATCCTGCCTAGTAGTACTGCAATGAACATTGGGGTTTATTATCTTTTTGAATTAAGATTTTATCTGGATATATGCCTAGGAATGAAATTTCTGGGTCATACTGGAGTTCTGTTTTTGGTATTTTAAGGAACCTCCATACTGTTCTACATAGTATGTACCAGTTTACATTCCCACCAGCAGAGAAGGACGGTTCCCTTTTCTCCATATCCTCTCCATCATTCATTATTTGTAGATATCTTGATGATGGCCATTGTAGGCTGGTGTGAGGTAGTTTTGTTTTACCTTTGCAGTTTTGATAGAACTTTCTCTAGTAATTAGTGATGTTTAGCATCTTTTCATTTGCCTGTTTGCTGTTGGTATATCTTCTTTGGAGAAATGTCTTTTTAGGTCTTCTGCTGAATTTTTTACTTTTCTATATATATTGAGCTGATTGTCTATTTTAGAGATTAAACCCTTGACAGTTGCTTAGTTGGCATATATTTTCTCCCTTTCTGAGGGTTGTCTTTTTGTCTTGTTTATGGTTTCCTTTTCTGTGTAAGAGCTTTTAACTTTCATTAGGAAGGATCTTCATCTTTATTTGCCATCTTCATTTTGCTGGAACAAACCTTCTATTTGCTTCCTAATTGAGAGTGGAAACTTTGCAGATGAGTTTTAGTTTCTTTTATATCTGAACATGTCTTTCCAATAAATGCAATAAGTAATCTAGGCATAGTATTATAAGGTAAAAAATATTTCCCCTATGAATTTTAAAGGTATTACTCTATTGTGCTCTAGCCAACAGCACTACTCCTGAGCAATTCCATGTCAGAAGGATTCTACCTTGGAATTACATGTTAATGTTCTACACACATACAGGCTCTTTCAGTCTGGAGGTGTTAGATCTTTGAAAAATCTTTAGTAGTATTTTTGTGCAGTTTTCCTCATTTGAGTTCTTTTATACTCTTGGAGTTGCTCTTAATTACTTATGGAAACCCTGGATTAAGTTTTTACCATCTTAAGCATTAAACTCATTTATTTGGTGTCTGGTTTGTTCTTTGTAGATGTGGATTTGTTCTGTTTTCTAGCAGACTTCCTCAACTATACCTCCCTATGTTTCAAGACTCTATTGAGTATTTTTTCAGCTATCATTTTAATTTCCACTATTCTCTCTAATTTTCTTATTTTCTCATTCTTTCAAGCATCGAGGGTGTTCTTGATGGGTGAAATATCCTCTAACACACCATCAATTTTTATTCTATTTTCCTTGTTTACATTTTGTTATGTTTACCTCTCTTTCATACTGGGGACTTTTCACATGTCCAGTGGTGCCTGACTCTCCATTCATTTTCATGAGTGAAGCAATGATCAGAAGCTCTGAATGGGAGTGCAGGTGACATTTGGGGCAGTTAGGGAGCTGTTTTATTGAAGATACTCAAATGCCAATATGCAGTTTGTATTTTCCCCCAAGAATATTTTTTTTCCCCTAGGAAAGAATCTTCCTATATTTTGTAGGAGTTAGTGGTCAGTCCTTCCTTTTAAAACTCTCAGTCTATGCCCTCACCCTATTTGGAGCCCATCTCACTCCTGCCCTTTGCCATAACGGGTGTACCTGAGCTAGGAGTCCATCTGTGGTTCTGCCATGTGAATTTTTCTTCTCTAACCAAAATCAATCTTTTCCTTTTTATACTCTACTACACATGTTTCAGGCAAATGTTGGGATATAGTGAACAACAGGGAGGCCTGATATGCTGTAGTTCATGGAGTTGTAAAGACTTGGACATGGCATAGCAACCGAATAACAACATGTGTTATACTTCCCAGTCACTTTCCATGTTTAAAAATTTGCAAAAATCTCATCCAATGAAGTCCCATTTCTGGTCCTTTGTCCTTAAGAACACCTAGTTGGGGCTTCCCATGTAGCTCAGTCAGTAAAGAATCTGCCCGGGGTTTGATTCCTGGGTTAGGAAGATCCCCTGGAAAAGGAAATGGCAACCCACTCCAGTATTCTTGTCTGGAGAATCCCATGGGCAGAGGAGCCTGGCATGCTACAGTCCATGGGGTCACAAGAGACGGACACGACTTAGTGCTCTTTTTTTTTTTTTAAAGTGTTTTTCTTTTCTATTTTTACAGGGGCATCAGACAGGGAAAGGTGATAAGCACATATTTATGCTACCAGCTTTAAACAGTTACTGGAACTATTATGTTTTAAATGCACTACAAAATGAGATGAACTCTGGAGATACCTCAAAAATAAATGTATTCTTCTAATATCTTCTAATATACATTGATTTCTCTCTTATTTTTAACCCCAAACTCTTTTCATATAATTTTTCACTGTATGAAATAAGACTGTTAGAATTTCTTCCTATTTATCTTCCTAAATAAACTTTAAACATTTAACATTAAAAATCAATTAATAAACCATATTATTAAAATATTTGCTTAAAGAACATGTTGAGCTTACTTATGATAAAATAATACATAAAAACAAATGATGGATCACAAAATAGACTGATCTGTCTTTATCTAAAGATAGCAGCTAGTGTGTGGAAATAATACACTGACTAAATGCAATATATTACTCTTTAGTTGCTGATATTTTTTCTATTGCTCTTTTCTAATCAAAAGAAACAGAATCCATGACAAGTGACATGCAGCTTTTGTTTGTTCCATTAACATGGACATGAAATATTCCTGGTTCATGATTTTCTGTGCAATGGAATTCAGAGATCTGGCCTTCCACTATTTAAAAAAGAAATAAACAATGACATTTTTCTTCTTTGTTTTCTTTGCAGTTATATACCTGGTAAAAATGTTTTTTATTTTTTATTTTATTTATTTATTTTTTTTGTGCATCAGATATTATTTTTTTATTATTTTACAATATTATATTGGTTGGTTTTGCCACACATTGACATGAATTCGCCCCGGGTTCACATAAGTTCCCCCTCCTGACCCCCCTCCCACCTCCCTCCTCCCTCCATCCTCCCTCAGGGTCATCCCCGCATGCCAGCCCCGAGCATCCTATAACATGCATTGACCCTGAACTAGTGATTCGTTTCACATATGACAACATACGTGTTTCAATGCCATTCTCCCAAATCATCCCACCCTCACCCTCTCCCATAGAGTCCCAAAGACTGTTCTATACATCTGAGTCTCTTTTGCTGTCTCGTATACAGGGTTATCATTTGCATCTTTCTAAATTCCATATATATGTGTTAGTATACTGTATTGGTGTTTTTCTTTCTGGCTTACTTCACTCTGTATAATAGGCTCCAGTTTCATCCACCTCATTAGAACTGATTCAAATGTATTCTTTTTAATGGCTGAATAATACTCCATTGTGTATATGTACCAAAGCTTTCTTATCCATTCGTCTGCAGATGGACATCTAGGTTGCTTCCATGTCCTGGTTATTATAAACAGTGCTGCAATAAACATTGGAGTACATGTGTCTCTTTCAATTCTGGTTTCCTCGGTGTGTATGCCCAGGAGTGCGATTGCTGGATCATATGGCAGTTCTATTTCCAGTTTTTTGAGGAATCTCCACACTGTTCTCCATAGTGGCTGTCCTAGTTTGCATTCCCACCAACAGTGTAAGAGGGTTCCTTTCTCTCCACATCCTCTCCAGCATTTATTGCATGTAGACTTTTGGATAGCAGCCATTCTGACTGGTGTGAAATGGTATCTCATTGTGGTTTTGATTTGCATCTCTCTGATTATGAGGGATGTTGAGCATTTTTTCATGTGTTTGTTAGCCATCTTTATGTCTTCTTTGGAGAAATGTCTGTTTAGTTCTTTGGCCCATTTTTTGATTGGGTCATTTATTTTTCTGGAATTGAGCTGCAGGAGCTGCTTGTATATTTTGGAGATTAATCCTTTATCCATTGCTATATTTGCTATTATTTTCTCCCATTCTGAAGGCTGTCTTTTCACCTTACTTATAGTTTCCTTTGCTGTGCAGAAGCTTTTGATTTTAATTAGGTCCCATTTGTTTATTTTTGCTTTTATTTCCAATATTCTGGGAGGTGGGTCATGGAGGATCCTGCTGTGATTTATGTCAGAGAGTGTTTTGCCTATGTTCTCCTCTAGGAGTTTTATAGTTTCTGGTCTTACATTTAGCTCTCTAATCCATTTTGAGTTTATTTTGGTGTATGGTATTAGGAAGTGTTCTAGTTTCATTCTTTTACAAGTGGCTGACCAGTTTTCCCAGCACCACTTGTTAAAGAGACTGTCTTTTCTCCATTTTATATTCTTGCCTCCTTTGTCAAAGATGAGGTGTCCATAGGTGCGTGGATCTATCTCTGGGCTTTCTATTTTGTTCCATTGATCTATATTTCTGTCTTTATGCCAGTACCATACTGTCTTGATGATTGTGGCTTTGTAGTAGAGCCTGAAGTCCGGCAGGTTAATTCCCCCAGTTCCATTTTTCTTCCTCAAGATTGCTTTGGCTATTCGAGGTTTTTTGTATTTCCATACAAATTGTGAGATTATTTGTTCTAGTTCTGTGAAAAATATCGTTGGTAGCTTGATAGGGATTGCATTGAATGTATAAATTACTTTGGGTAGTATATTCATTTTTACAATATTTATTCTTCCAATCCATGAACATGGTATGTTTCTCCATCTATTAGTGTCCTCTTTGATTGCTTTCAGTAGTGTTTTATAGTTTTCTATGTACAAGTCTTTTGTTTCCTTAGGTAGATATATTCCTAAGTATTTAATTCTTTTCGTTGCAACAGTGAATGGAATAGTTTCCTTAATTTCTCTTTCTATTTTCTCATTATTAGTGTATAGGAATGCAAGGGATTTCTGTGTGTTGATTTTATATCCTGCAACGTTACTGTAATTATTGATTAGCTCTAGTAGTTTTCTGGTAGAGTCTCTAGGGTTTTCTGTGTACAGGATCATGTCATCAGCGAATAGTGAAAGTTTTACTTCTTCTTTTCCAATTTGGATTCCTTTTATGTCTTTTTCTGCTCTGATTGCTGTGGCCAAAACTTCCAGAACTATGTTGAATAGTAGTGGTAAGAGTGGGTTTTTTAAGGCTTATGAGAATTCTAATGCTTATTAATCTCAATTTTAAAGTGTCATGATATATACACATTATTATTATAAATGCATTTTTCTTCTGTCTTACATTAGCCTATTAAGGTTTTTTAAATTTACATATTTAAATTTGATTTTAAAAATAAAATGTCATTTAACTTAGAAAGTACTTGAAACTTGCGATAATGTTTCAGTTGTCAACCATTTCTTCAGCTTTTAATCTAATAAATAAAACTAGATGTCATTTATGTGATTTTAGCAGATACTGTTGTAGAGCTCAGTAGTAGAGCTGGACACATTATTTTCCCTTTCAAACAGGATGACCGGTGTCATATAATCTAGGATGGCTGTTATTCATGTCTAATTTGGGGACACTGAAATTAATATGTCTTAAATCAGAGTTGCAGTTACCATACCAAGAGTATGGATTAAAAACCTAAAGATCTGCTTAAGAAATAATTTCTTAGAATGCTAGATTGATAAGAATTTTCAAGGTATATATTTCATATACTATTTATATCCTTAAGAAAAACAGGATTTTCTTACTGGGTGAGAGCTCTAATCTAACCCAGCAATGAGAGTGATACTAGTAGACATTATGGAGAACAGTGTGTTGTCTCCATTGAGATTTCAAAATGTGTGGATATCCTCTGGAGACCCCTGAGTTAATTAGTTCTATTACTATCAGTGACTTATTTAAACAAACTTGAAGGTCCTACTATCTGTTAAATTTCCTTAGTTTGTTAGTTCAGTAATGTACATTTTTTAAAATGTACATTAGTTTATATAAAGAGCTTAAAATGCTCAGTAGATACTTAGCTAATATTATTATTCTTTTCCTATAACAGGCAATGAGTAAAAGTATATTAAGGAATAGTAGTTTTTCATATATTTTTAAAATTATGTATTTATTTATTTTTGGCTGTGCTGGATCTTCATTGCTGTACATAGGCTTTCTCTAGTTGGTGACCAGGAGCTACTGTCTATTGCAGTGCACAGCCTCTCATTGCAGTGGCTTCTTTTATTGTGGAGCATGGGCCCTAGCACACATGGGCTCTGTAGGTGCAATGCAGGGACTTAGTTGCCCCACAGGGACTTAGTTGCCCCATGACATATGGGATCTTACTGGACCAGGAATTGAACCTGTGTCCCCTGCATTGGCAGGCAGATTCTTAACCACTGGACCACCAGGGAAATCCCAGTTTTCCCTAGTTTTAAGATAGCCATGCTCAAGCTCAAAAGGTTACTTATTCTGACATTTTATAAAGAATATTTTAATAATTTCTATGGTGTCATTCAGCTTTAGGGATAACAACCCTGGATTTAGTTTCCTAAATCTCTCAACAAGGAGGTATATAACAACAGTCCAAGGAAAGCAAAAATTAATAGTAGAAGTAAAATCAAAGTTGATAAATCTACCAATATGGTAGGAAATTTTTATACTTCCTTTAATAATTGCTAAAGTGAAAGTGAAAGTCACTCAGTCATGTCTGACTCTTTGTGACCCCATGGACTGTACAGTCCATGGAATTCTCCAGGCCAGAATACTGGAGTGGGTAGCCTTTTCCCATCCCCAGGGGATCTTCCCAACCCAGGGAATGAAACCACATCTCCCTCGGTCAAGTAGGAAAAAAAAAAATCTGAGGCTAGAAGGAGTGAGGAATACAATTAATTTCTATATGATGAATGTATAGATAGAATAATAAACCTAAATTTACTAAACTGTGTTCCCTTTTTTTTATTTTTAAGTTATGACAAGATATTGGCTCTATTCCCCATATTTTACAATACATCCTTGTAGCCTATCTTATACCTACCTCACTTTGTACCTCTGACTCCCCCATCCCTGTAACCACTAGTTTTTCTCTGCATCTGCGAATCTGCTTTCTTTGTTATTGTGATATTCACTAGTTTGCTGTAATTTTCAGATTCCACATATAAGTGATATCATATAGTATTTGTCTTTCTTTGTCTTATTTCACTCAGCATAATGCCCTCCAAGTCCATCCATATGTGTTTTTCTTTTATTTGTACACACACACACACACATATATATATATATACACACACACCCAGGAGAGGAATTCCTAGATCATGCACATTTGATGATAAACTATTTTAAATAATAGAAAAATGTGAGACTGCAAAGGTATTTAAAAAAAAGAGACAAGTTATGTTATATGTAATAACATGGAAACTGTGTATACTTTCAGTTCAGTTCAGTTCAGTCACTCAGTCGTGTCCGAATCCTCGCGACCCCATGAATCACAGCACGCCAGGCCTCCCTGTCCATCACCAACTCCCGGAGTTCACTCAGACTCATGTCCATCAAGTCGGTGATGCCATCCAGCCATCTCATTCTCTGTCATCCCCTTCTCCTCCCACCCCCAATCACTCCCAGCATCAGAGACTTTTCCAGTGAGTCAACTCATCGCATGAGATGGCCAAAGTATTGGAGTTTCAGCTTTAGCAGCAGTCCTTCCAATGAACACCCAGGATTGATCTCCTTCAGAATGGACTGGTTGGATCTCCTTGCAGTCCAACAGACTCTCAAGAGTCTTCTCCAGCACCACAGTTTGAAAGCATCAATTTTTCAGCCATCAGCTTTCTTTACAGTCCAACTCTCACATCCATACATGACCACTGGAAAAACCATGGCCTTGACTAGACAGACCTTGGTTGGCAAAGTAATGTCTCTGCTTTTTAATATGCTATCTGCTGCTGCTAAGTCACTTCAGTCGTATCCGACTCTGTGTGACCCCATAGATGGAAGCCCACCAGGCTCCCCCGTCCCTGGGATTCTCTAGGCAAGAACAATGGAGTGGGTTGCCATTTCCTTCTCCAATGTGTGAAAGTGAAAAGTGAAAGTGAAGTCGCTCAGTCGTGTCCGACCCCTAGCAACCCCATGGACTGCAGCCTACCAGGCTCCTCCATCCATGGGATTTTCCAGGCAAGAGTACCGGAGTGGCTTGCCATTGCCTTCTCCGAATATTCTATCTAGGTTGGTCATAACCGTCCTTCCAAGGAGTAAGCGTCTTTTAATTTCATGGCTGCAATCAGCATCTGCAGTGATTTTGGAGCCCAAAAAAAATAAAGTCTGACACTGTTTCCACTGTTTCCCCACCTATTTCCCATGAGGTGATGGAACCAGATGCCATGATCTTTGTTTTCTGAATGTTGAGCTTCAAGCCAACTTTTTCACTCTCCTCTTTCACTTTCATCAAGAGGCTTTTGAGTTCCTCTTCACTTTCTGCCATAAGGGTGGTGTCATCTGCATATCTAAGGTTATTTATGTATTGCGAGGGGGCATCAGAGGGCAGACACACTGAAATCATAAGTGTATACTATAATAGTTAATAAATAGTCTTAAATGTGTATTTGTTCAGCAGCTCAGTCATGTCCAACTCTTGCAACCCTGTGGACTGTAGCCCACAAGATTATTCTGTCAATGGGATTTTCCCAGCAAGAATACTGGAGTGTGTAGCCATTTCTTCCTCCAGGGAATCTTCCAGACCCAGAGGTGGAAACTAGTTTCTCATGTCTTCTGCACTGCAGGCACATTTTTTTTACTGCTGAGCCACTAGGGGGAGCACAGTTCAGTTCAGTTCAGTTCAGTCGCTCAGTCGTGTCCGACTCTCCGCGACCCCATGAATCACAGCACGCCAGGCCTCCCTGTCCACCACCAACTCCCGGAGTTCACTCAAACTCATGTCCACAGAGTCGGTGATGCCATCCAGCCATCTCATTCTCTGTCGTCCCCTTCTCCTCCCGCCCCCAACCTTTCCCAGCATCAGAGTCTTTTCCAGTGAGTCAACTCGTCGCATGAGGTGGCCAAAGTATTGCAGTTTCAGCCTTAGCGTCAGTCCTTGCAATGAACACCCAGGATTGATCTCCTTTAGAATGGACTGGTTGGATCTCCTTGCAGTACAAGGGACTCTCAAGAGTCTTCTCCAACACCACAGTTGGGCTTAATTATATACAGAAAAAAAGTATATACACCTCATGCGAAGAGTTGACTCACTGGAAAAGACTGATGCTGGGAGGGATTAGGGGCAGGAGGAGAAGGGGACGACAGAGAATGAGATGGCTGGATGGCATCACCGACTCGATGGACATGAATTTGAGGGAACTCTGGAAGTTGGTGATGGACAAGGAGGCCTGAAGTGCTGTGATTCATGGGGTCACAAAGAGTCGGACATGACTGAGCGACTGAACTGAACTGAAAGTATTAGTACAACTTTAAGAAAAATACTGTAAACTTTATGCTTTGAATATAGATTAGAAGTGTATGCACCAAAATGATACTGCATTCAGGTTATTTGGCCTGAGGGTAATTTCTTCACTTCTTTCAAATTTTTGCTCTCGCAAACGTTCTCAAATTTAGGTAGCATCCTTTAATTGACGCCTTTCTTAGTTTAATTGGCAATAGCATTTCCTTCCTCAGTTAGTTCAGTCACTCAGTCGTTTCCGACTGTTTGCTGTCCCATGGAGCACACCAGGCTTCTCTGTCCATCACCAACTCCCAGAGCTTGCTCAAACTCATGTCCATTAAGTCAGTGATGCCATTCAACCATCTCATCCTCTCCTGCCCCTTCTCCTCCTGCCTTTAGTCTTTCCCAGCTTCAGGGTCTTTTCAAATAAGTCAGTTCTTTGCATCAGGTGGCCAAATATTGGAGCTTCAGCTTTAGCATCAGTCCTTCCGATGAATATTTGGGACTGATTTCCTTTAAGATTGACTGGTTTGATCTCTTTGCCATCCAAGGGACTCTCAAGAGTCTTCTCCAGCACCACAGTTCAAAAGCATCAATTTGTTGGCTCTCAGCTTTCTTTATGATTCAACTCTCAAAACAATACACGACTACTGGAATAACCATGGGTTTGACTAGACAGACCTTTGTCAGCAAAGTAATGTCTCTGCTTTTTAATATGCTGTCTAAATTTGTCATAGTTTTTCTTCCAAGGAGCAAGTGTCTTTTAATTTCATGGCTGCAGTCACTATCTGCAGTGATTTTGGAGCCCAGGAAAACAAAATCTGTTACTCATTTCATTGTTTCTATTCGCCATGAAGTGATGGCACTGGGTGCCAGGATCTTTGTTTTTTGAATGTTGAGTTTTGAGCCAGCTTTTTCATCTCCTCTTTTACTTTCATCAAGAGGTTCTTCTGTTCCTCTTACTTTCTTCCATAAGGGTGGTTTCATCTGCATATCTGAGGTTATTGATATTTCTCCAGGCAATTTTGATTCCTGCTTGTGCTTCATCCAGCCCAGCATTTTGCATGCTGTACTGTGTGGATCACAATAAACTGTGGAAAATTCTGAAAGAGATGGGAATACCAGACCACCTACCTGCCCTTGAGAAACGTGTATGCAGGTCAGGAAGCTATAGTTAGAACTGGACATGGAACAACAGACTGGTTCCATATAGGAAAAGGAGTACGTCAAGGCTGTATATTGTCAACCTGCTTATTTAACTTATATGCAGAGTACATCATGAGGAAGCCTGGGCTGGAAGAAGCACAAGCTGGAATCAAGATTGCCGGGAGAAATATCAATAACCTCAGATATGAAGATGACACCACCCTTATGGCAGAAAGTGAAGAGGAACTCAAAAGCCTCTTGAGGAAAGTGAAAGAGGAGAGTGAAAAGGTTGGCTTGAAGCTCAACATTCAGAAAACGAAGATCATGGCATCTGGTCCCATCACTTAATGTCAAATAGATGAGGAAACAGTGGAAACAGTGTCAGACTTTATTTTTTGGGCTCCAAAATCACTGAGGATGCTGATTGCAGCCGTGAAATTAAAAGACGCTTACTCCTTGGAAGGACAGTTATGACCAACCTAGATAGCATATTAAAAAGCAGAGACATTACTTTGCCAACCAAGGTCCGTCTAGTCAAGGCTATGGTTTTTCCCGTGGTCATGTATGGATGTGAGAGTTGGACTGTGAAGAATGCTGATCGCTGAAGAATTGATGCTTTTGAACTGTGGTGCTGGAGAAGACTCTTGAGAGTCCCTTGGACTGCAGGGAGATCAACCATTCCATTCTAAAGGAGATCAATCCTGGGTGTTCATTGGAAGGACTGCTGCTAAAGCTGAAACTGCAATACTTTGGCCACTTCATACGATGAGTTGACTCACTGGAAAAGTCTCTGATGCTGGGAGGGATTGGGGGCGGGAGGAGAAGGGGACGACAGAGAATGAGATGGCTGGATGGCATCACCGACTCGATGGACATGAGTTTGGGTGAACTCCGGGAGTTGGTGATGAACAGGGAGGCCTGGTGTGCTGTGATTTGTGGGGTTGCAAACAGTCAGACATGACTGAGCGACTGAAATGAACTGAACTGAACTGAACTCTGCATATAAGTTAAATTAGCAGAGTGACAATAGATTGTCTTGACATACTCCTTTCCACATTTGGTACCAGTCTGTTGTTCCATATCTGGTTCTAACTGTTGTTTCTTGACCTGCATACAGATTTCTCAGGAGGCAGGTAAGGTGGTCTGGTATTCCCATCTCTTGAAGAATTTTCCAGTTTGTGGTGATCCACACAGTCATAGGCTTTGGCATAGTCAATAAAGCAGAAGTAGATGTTTTTCTGGAACTCTCTTGATTTTCTGATGATCCAACAGATTTTGCAGTTTGTTCTCTGGTTCCTCTGCCTTTTCTAAATCTAGGTTGGTTCATGTACTGTTGAAACCTGGCTTGGAGGATTTTGAACATTACTTTGCTAGCATGTGAGATGAGTGCAATTGTGTGGTATTTTGAACATTTCCTTCCTTGAAGTACAAATAATAGTGGTATACATTGCCATCTAGAACTCAGTGAAAATATCTCTTGAATAAATAAAATAATAAACCATAATTTTTTAAAAGACAAAATATGAAATCTTCTCAAAGATGATACTGAATAAAAGTTTGCCTAAAATAATGCTTGCATTAGTGAAAATAACACTTTAATATGAAAAAAAAATCTTCTTAATGTTTACTTTATTAGAACATGTGCCTGTTATTATCCCTTGAGAATAATCACATTAAAATGTCTACAATTCTGAATCATAGTTTAATTTGCAAAGGTAATAGCTATTATTTATGTATATTTTCTTCAGTTTAAGATAAAATGAACCAATATTATAGTTGTATTATACATCTTTGATACATATTTAATATAGCTGTTCAAAGTCTTTATTGCTATTAAAAAATTGTGTAATATCTTTTTAAATAGTAACTGTACTCTCATTGGCTTTTGTAATCAAAATATCATCTCTGTATTTTTGTAAAGCTACTTTTTCTCTCATTTTTGAAAACGTTTTGACCACTACAGCTGACAGTCCACTAACTTCTCTTAGTCATGCTTGTCTAAACACAAGTCCTCCACTGTGAATACTGATCATGTTTATTGCCTGACTGAATTCCAAAATGTCTTATTTGTGCTAGTGCAGGAATTCACACACACTGGTGGAAATGATATGATCTCATGGTTTACTGCTCACGTAACACTTGAAAATGTTTAGTGCGTATTTTGACAAAAGATTTCGATACTGTGAAGGTGTCTCTCCTGCAGATGTCCAACCATTGTGCATTCAGAAAATGTCAGACATATGTTGTTCAAAATGATGGACACTAGGGATTAAAATGAAGATAAAATCCTCGTGCTCAAAATTTTCACAGGGTAGTGGATAAATGAATTAACAGAAACTTACAGCTAATGAGAGAAGTGTTGGTAATAAAAGAATATAAAAAAAGGACATTGGAGAGTAATAGTCATGCTTAAAGGGAGGATGTTATGTAGCCTTAAATGGAAACTAATATTTGAGACCTCACTCTATGCTAAAAGCCATCCATGTATTCAGTTTGATTCACTTCAGTTCAGTCATTCAGTCATGTCCACTCTATGCGACCCCATGGACCATGGTACGCCAGGCCTTCCTGTCCATCACCAACTCCCAGAGTTTACTCAAACTCATGTCCATTGAGTCAGTGATGCCATCCAACCATCTAATCCTCTGTCATCCCCTTCTCCTCCTGCTTTCAATCTTTCCAAGCATCAGGGTCTTTTCAAATAAGTCATCTCTTCGCATCAGGTGGCCAAAATATTGGAGTTTCAGCTTCAACATCAGTCCTTCCAATGAACACCCAGGACTGATCTCCTTTAGGATGGACTGGTTGGATCTCCTTGCAGTCCAAGGGACTCTCAAGAGTCTTCTCCAACACCACAGTTCAAAACTAATTCTTCTGCACTCAGCTTTCTTTATAGTCCAACTCTCACATCCATACATGACTATTGGAAAAACCATAGCCTTGACTAGATGGACCTTTGTTGGCAAAGTAATGTCTCTGTTTCCTTTTGAATATGCTGTCTAGGTTGGTCCTAACTTTCCTTCCAAGGAGTAAGCGTCTTTTAATTTCATGGCTGCAGTCACCATCTGCAGTGATTTTGGAGCACAAAAAAATAAAGTCTGACACTCTTTCCACTGTTTCCTCATCTATTTGACATGAAGTGATGGAACCGGATGCCATGATCTTAGTTTTCTGAATGGTGAGCTTTAAGCTAACTTTTTCACTCTCCTCTTTCACTTTCTTTTTTTTTTTTAGAACTAAAGAGCCTCTTTCACTTTCATCAAGAGGCTCTTTAGTTCTTCTTCACTTTCTGCCATAAGGGTGGTATCATCTGCATATCTGAGGTTATTGATATTTCTCCCAGCAATCTTTATTCCAGTTTGTGCTTCTTCAAGCCCAGTGTTTCTCACAATGTACTCTGTGTATAAGTTATCCATGTATTATCACAGATTAATGGCTTAATAAAACACAAATTAATTGTTTAATAGCTCTGGAGTCAGAAGTCCAAAATCTGTCTCAACAGGTTAAACTCGGTGAGTTGACAATATTGATTCATGCTGGTCACATCAAGGAAGAATCTGTTTCTTTGACTTTTCCAGCTTCTAAAGGTCTCCTGCTCTCCTTTGCTCATGGTCTCCTCTCATCTTGAAAGCAACACAGCATCTTCAAATCTCTGTCTGACTTCTCTTCTGTTTTCATCACTGCATCTTCTCTTACTCTCCCTCTTGCCTCCCTTTGATAAGAATATTTATGATTACACTGGACCCCAGCTGATTATCCAGGATAATCACATCTTATTCCCTTTTGCTGTATCAGGTGACATAGTCACAAATTCTTTGGATTAAAATGTGAACATCTTTACAAATACTAAATGAATTAAGGGATGAATACAGGAAAGCAGGTTTTAAGAGATATTCTGGATTGAATTGTATCTGCCCAACCATGAAAATTTATATGTTAAAGGCCTATTCCCTCAATGTGACTATATTTGGAAACAAGTCTTCTAGGTTTAATTAAAATTAAATGAGACCATAAGGATGGGGTCCTAATCTGATAGGACTGGTGGCTTTAAAAGAAGAGGAAGAGAGAGGTCTCTTCTCTCTCCTTAGCCTTACCAAGGAAAGGACATGAGGACACAGTGAGAAGGTGGCTGTCTACAAGCCAAGAAGAGAACTCTCATCAGGAACCCAATCATTTGGTACCATGAGTTTGGATTTCCAAGCCTTCAGAACTGTGAGAAAATAAATTTCTGTTGTTTAATCTATGTAATTTGTGCTATATATTTAATAGTAGCCCAAACTGACTACTTTAGGAGATAATGATAGAGTTACCCTTAGGAGACCTCTGCAAGTGTGCTAAGTCACTTCAGTCATGTCCGACTCTTTGCGACTCTATAGTCTGTAGCCCACCAGGCTCCTCTGTCCATGGGATTCTCCAAGCAAGAATACTGGAGTGGGTTGCTGCGTCCTTCTCCATGGGTCTTCCTGACCCAGGGATCGACCCCATGTCTCCTGCAGCTCCTGCATTGCAGACAGATTCTTTACCACTGAGCCAGCAAGAAATAGTGTCTGCACATCTGTAGCTCAAGAGAATAGTTTAAGCTACAAGTATAGATTTGGCGGTAGCTGGTGAAAGATATCACCCTGAGACAATGTGTTCACTGAAAAGTGAATATAGCCAAGAAAATAACTAAGCGTTTCTAGCAACCTAGTATCCAAGGCAGAGTGCTCAGCAGCCTGATTATGGGAGGAGAAAATGGCAGATGGTTGAATTGGTCCTAGGCTTCATTTGCAGAGAAGGGTTGGCCTCAGGCCTAGTAGAAATATGTAATAACAATAGGAGCTTCCAAAGGCAAGTTGTAGGGTACTTTTATGTCTTATAATTCTGGAAATCAGTTAGTCATGTTTTATAGATAAGGAAACTGAAACTCGAAGGCATTGAGTAGCTTTCTTTGGGTCACAGAGATTTTTTAAATTAGATTTTATTTCTAAAATGGTTCTTCTAATGACAGCTTAGAGAATCAATTGTGATAGAGCGTCAGGCAGAGTTTTGAAATGCAAATATTTTTTAGCCTAAAGAGGAGCTATTTCAATCTGCCTTGAGGGAAGAACGCAGCTGGTATGAGATGCCTGTGGGAGGAGCTGATATACTGGATTAAAAAAGTGTTCTAGGAGTAAAGTATCACAGTGTTTGAAAAGTCAAAATATATGAATAAGAATATTCAATAAGTAAGTAATATACTGGACTTCATGATGTCAGAAGTAGAAAAAACTTTAACCTTCTTGAGGACAGATTCTTATTCATGAATGTGCTTTAGCAGAAAAGAATAAAAAACTTGCTCAAAAAGAAAAAGAGGCTTTCTGGTGTTTGGAATGTATGTGCAAAAAAGCGGATAATGTGTTGCTAAACTTATTCACTGAAGAAATCCTTACCCATTGTTTGATAAGGAAGCCATTCTCCTGTCTTGCAGAAATCTTGCTCCCTTGCTCAGAACCCAATAGTGAAGGATACTTAGAGTGACATATTTAACATGTCCTCTGTGGTATCAGTGTAACTTTAGAAGACTCAGTGGTTACATGGAACTTTTCTTAGACTCAAAAATCTTTGCAAAAATGGGCACATTTATCTTTATCTCTCAAGGAGTAGATAGGTGGTAGATATTTAACCTATCCACAATGATACTAAAGCAGGAAAAAGTAATATGACTTCCTCTAATGCCACAAAACAGATTAGTGGTGAGGCCAGAAATAGAAGCCCTGACTTGTAAGCACCTGTCCTCTTCCGTGTTTCAGTCGTCTCTTCTTGTTGACAAGCGTTGTTAAGACATAAGAAATCTTGCTTTGTGCTGAACCTTCCTGTGAAGTTGAATCAGAAACGTTCAAATATCGTTTCAACTGGTGTGAGATTATGTTTTTAAAATGATGTTGTTCTCTTTCATATGTAGAAGTTGTGCCATGTATCAGGAAGAAATCGGAATTAGTCATAAGGATTATGATATTTCATCTTTGAATGACAGACAGTGAGTACAATTGGATAGGTGACCCTGCAGGTGACATTAATAATAATGGAACTTACCTTAAGACCTCAAGAGACTAATAAATCCCTCTAGAACTGAATTAAAAATGTGTTTTATGTTTTTCCTCTATACCTCTTCTTTTTTAACTCTTTGTATGACACTTCAAAATATTCTTCCTGTTGCCTTCATACTCAGAAATGAAACTGGATTATTTGCAGTTAAGTTAAAAAAAAAAAAACCTGAATACAGAAGGTATTGAGGTATCTCTTAGCTGTACACAATGAAAGAAAAGCAAAAGACACTATGCACATTTTAAAAGTTAACATACTGGGACATTTTTACTGTCTCTGAGATAGCCTAACTTTAAATCTAGAGTTATAGTTTCCCCTCACTCATTCATTTCATTCATGCAACAAGTGTTAAATAAGTGCTTATTATGTCTTAAGCACTGAGAGTACAATAGGAAATAGAGACAATTAAGGCCCGTGCCATCATGACTTAGATTACAGTTGACAGAATGGGGTTAAGGGGAGGTGTTCAAATGGAGAGATAGTTTGTAGATCAGTAAACTAATTAAAAATAAATTTCAAAGATAATTCCACATTGCCAAAGTTCTATACACTAATACTCTCAAGTCAGAGACCCCAGGAACACACTCTAGTTGGAAAAGATGTATTTATTGCTAATTTCAGCAAGGGAGAACACACACAATGTGGAACTATAGTGTGTGTCATTAAGAGGGTGTTAGAACCTATTAGAGCAATTGGGCTTTGGTTGGGTGATTTGAGAGAGAGTCTAAGGAAGCAGGAGTTCACTCTAGATTAAATGCTATCAGAAAGTGGCAAGTCTGCAGTTAAATATCTGTGCTCCTTGCCTCCTGTTCACCCTGAGATGTCCAAAAACACAATGTCTTACACTGAATAGGTAAGATTGACAAACACTTATTCATTCCATATACTCACAGCCTGGGAAGAGGGGACAGCACATGCCACATCGGGCCACATGGACAGGGGTTACACTTGGGAACCCAGTGGACAACTGTGGGTGTGGGAGTTTGGCTTTATAGTGACAAGAGGGTAGGGGGCCCTTCCAATACCATCAGGAGGATGTGATTGGCTTGCTCGAATCATTCCACAGGCTTTCATAAGAGTAAATCATGCCACTCAGAGGTGAGGAGGAATTGCATCTGAAGTGTTTGATTACTTGACCTTATCTGTGGGAACAGAGTGAGAAGGAAAACTCGTGGTAAAGCCATTTGAGGCCCTACCTATTTCCCCCAGGTGTCAGATAACACATAATTTCAAGACATATTATAGTATATAAGTAAATCTTATCTACAGGGAGGGGAGAGGAGAATAAGAAAAAGGCTATATTGTTCTTCAGTCATTGAATTATGTCCAACTTTTTGCAGCCCCATCAACTGTAGCACAGCAGGCTTCCCTGTCCTTTACTATCTCCCAGAGTTTGCTCAAACTCATGTCCATTGAGTTGGTGATGCCATCCAACCATCCAACCATCTCAACCTCTGCTGCCCCCTTCTCCTCCTGCCCTCAATCTTTTTTAACATCAGGGTCTTTTCCAGTGAGTCGGCTCTTCCCATGAGGTGGCCAAAGTATTGGAGCTTCAGCTTCAGTCCTTCCAATGAATATTCAGGATTGATTTCCTTTAGGATTGAATGGTTTGAGCTCCTTGCTGTCCAAGGGACTCTCAAGGGTCTTCTCCAGCACCACAATTTGAAAACATTAACTCTTCAACACTCAGCTTTCTTTGAGGTCCAATTCTCACATCTGTACATGACTACTGGAAAAACCCTAGCTTTGACTGTGTCGGCAAAGTGATGCCTTTGCTTTTTTAATAAGCTAACTTTACTTCCAAGGAGTAAACATCTTTTAATTTCATGGCTGCAGTCACCGTCCACAGTGATTTTGGAGCCCAAAGAAATAAAATCAGTTTCAGTTCTGATTTCCTCGGTGTGTATGTCCAGGAGTGCGATTGCTGGATCATTGAAAGAGACACATGTACTCCAATGTTCATTGCAGCACTGTTTATCATAGCCAGGACATGGAAGCAACCTAGATGTCCATCTGCAGATGAACGGATAAGAAAGCTTTGGTACATATACACAATGGAGTATTTTTCAGCCATCAAAAAGAATGCATTTGAATCAGTTTTAATGAGGTGGATGAAATTGGAGCCTATTATACAGAGTGAAGTAAGCCAGAAAGAAAAACATCAATACAGTATTCTAACGCATATATATGGAATTTAGAAAGATGGTAACTTTAACCCTGTATACGAGACTGCAAAAGAGACATAGGTATATAGAACAGTCTTTGGGACTCTGTGGGAGAGCGTGAAGGTGGGATGATTGGGGAGGACGGCATTGTAGCACGTATATTATCATATGTGAAATGAATCACCAGTCCAGGTTTGACGCATGATACAGGATGCTTGGGGCTGGTGCACGGGGATGACCTGGAGGGAGGATATAGGGAAGAGGGAGGTGGGAGGGGGATTCAAGAAAGGGAACACATGTACACCCAGGGCGGATTTGTGTCGCTGTATGGCAAAACCAACCAATATCTTAATGTAAGGATATTTGCCTCCAATAAAATAAATTAAAAAAAATAATAATAAAAAATTTTTTAAAAAGTAATTATTGATAAAAAAAAAAGAAAGAAATAAAATGTCACTACTTCTACTTTTTCCCCATCTATTTGCCGTGAAGTGAGGGGACTGGATGCCATGATCTTACTTTTCTGTATATTGAGTTTTAAGCCAGCTTTTTCACTCTCCTCTTTTATCCTCAGCAAAAGGTTCTTTAGTTCCTTTTTATTTTCTGCCACTAGAGTGGTATCATCTGTATATCTGAGGTTGTTGGTATCTCTCCCAGCAATCTTGATTTGTTTGTCAATCTTGATTTGTGAGTCACCCAGCGTGGCATTTTGCATGATGTACTCTACATATAAGTTAAACAAGTAGACTGACAACATATAGCCTTGATGTACCTCTTTCCCAATTTTGAACCAGTTCATTTTTCCATGTCTGGTTCTAACTGTTGCTTCTTGGCCTGCGTACAGGTTTTGCAGGAGGCAGGTAAGGTGATCTGGTATTCCCATCTCTTTAAGAATTTTCCACAGTTAGTTGTGATCCACACAGTCAAATGTTTTAGTGTAGTCAATGAAGTGGAAGTATTTGGTTGGTGCAAAAGCAATTTCAGTTTTATACCCTGAATTTGAAATCATCTTAACTAGGCCCAGACACATCTTTATTAATCAAAATAGGAAACATGAAAAGCATTTTCTGCCTCCTGCTGGTTGTAGAAGCACAACCAATGCTTCAAAAGTTGAATGAATTGGACTACAAAGTTTTGCTTCAACCACCATTTTCACTTGACCTCTCACCAACCGAATACCACTTCTTTAAGCATTTGACAACTTTTTTCAGGGAAAATGCTTCCACAACCAGCAGGAGGCAGAAGATGCTTTTCAAGAGTTCACTGAATCCTGAAGCATGGATTTTTATGCTACAAGAACAAACAAACTTTTTTCTCATTGGCAAAATTGTGTTGATTGTAATGGTTCCTATTTTGATTAATAGAGATGTGTCTGGGCCTAGTTAGGATGATTTCAAATTCAGAGTCTGAAACTGAAATTACTTTGTCACCTTCCAATGACTGGCCACTATGCTCCTCATCTTCAAGGCTCCCATCTCCTTTGCAAAACTTCTCGAACCACCATTGCACTGTACATTCATTAGTAGTTCCTGGGCCAAATACATTGCTGATGTTGCCAGTTGTCTCTGCTTCTTTATGACCCATTTTGGACTCAAAAAAAAAAAAGAAATCGCTCAAATTTGCTTTTTGTCTAATATCGTTTCCATAGTCTAAAATACATATAAAATAAACAAGTAATAAGTCATTAGCAAAAAACATAAAGCAAGGAATATGTATTAAAATGATATATAACATAGCCATATTTATTTAAGAATGTATTCCAGTATCAAATGACAAATTTCAACAATGCAAAACCACAATTACTACCAACCTAATAGAGCTAAAGAATTGATGCTTTTGAACTGTGGTGTTGGAGAAGACTCTTGAGAGTCCCTTGGACAGCAAGGAGATCCAGCAAGTCCATCTGAAAGGTAATCAGTCCTGAATATTCATTGGAAGGACTGATGCTAAAGCTGAAACTCAAATACTTTAGTCACCTGATGTAAAGAACTGACTCATAAAAAGACCCTGATGCTGGGAAAGATTGCAGGCAGGAGGAGAAGGGCATGAGAGAGGATGAGATGGTTGGATGGCATCACCGACTCAATGGACATGAGTTTGAGTAAACTCCAGGAGTTGGTGATGGACAAAGAGGACTGGCATGCTGCAGTCCATGGGGTCGCAAAGAGTCGGACATGACTGAGCTGAACTGAATAGATATTTTTTCAATGTGGGTTTTTTCATAATATGTAGTGAAAAACCTGTGGAAACTTTTTGCCCAACCCAGTAATTGGTAGAGAAGTAGCAATCACTCATTTTAGCCATGAGAGTAGGAGATGTTTAGTATTTTGGGCAATGTGACCTTGTGTTTTCTTCTGTGCTTAGGCAAAATGATGGAGTAGCCTTGCTCAGTCTCATTATATTGTGTCTCAGAGTAACCTTGGTGAGGTTGGTATGATGTCTGATAGGAGAATAACAGCCCAACTCTGAGAGTGAGGCTGGCTTCTTATTGCAGAACTGCTATTTTTTTTTTTTTTTCTTTCTTGTTTGGAGGGACCTGATATTGGTGGGGAAGATCTCCTGGAGGAGGAAATAACAACTCAGTCCAGTATTCTTGCCTGAAAAATCCCATGAACAGAGGAACCTGGTGGGCTATAGTCCATGAGGTCACAAAGCATTGGGAAATTAAATCAGATGAGTTAATCAAAAACCTTTCTGAAGAGGGGAAAGCTTGGCATTTACTGCTTATATGTAGCCATCACATAGAGAAGAACTGAGGAGAATGGAGACAAGGGGGAAAGGGGAACAACTTGTGGAGGGCGTTCCTATCAGAGGGAAACAGCAAGTGTGAAGACACATCTCATTATACCTGAGAGGTAATGTTTGAAGAAAATGCGTCAGAAATGTGACTCTTTGCTTCAGTGATTCTCAAGGGGTGGGAGGTAAAGGAGTTCCAGAATCTCAAAACAGGGGAAGTAAAATTTCAGAAAGTCTCCAGGGGATGGTGATATGACAGTTCTCCAAGACAGATTGTCCCTTGTTGCCTGTACCCTCCTCCACAGTTTTAGTTAGACCATCTAGGCTTTATGTGGAAAATCCAATTGATAATTGATAATTTAGTATGACCCTGTATATCATACAATAAAATTGCTTGTCCAGAAAGGTTTTACCACCATTCAGGGAAATAGATGGGATTGTTAGCAAGTGCAAGTACTGTCAGTGGCAGATCAATTATCCTAGATATATTTTTCTTTACTCTCTTGAAACTAGGTAGACTGTAGTGATTTTTCCAGTACTTCTAATATACAGAGTGTTTAAGTGAGGTCTCTACTTCCATTTTATAGTGAAGAATTCCTAATAATATGGTTTTATCATTCCATCTACCTGTGCATATCCAGTTGATGTGTTTAAACACTATATAATAGTAGGTTTGAAGACATCATTATTACCAAATGCAAATTTAGCATACTTACACAAAATATGTTAGCAATGATAAATATGCCAAACAGCAGAGAACGTTAATTATAACCACGCTCTCTGAAGCCAGATTCCCTGGGTTCAAATTAAAGCTCTACCACTTTGTAGTTATGTTACCATGAACAAGTTACTTAGCTCATATGCCTCAGTTTCTTCTATAATGTGAAGGTAATAATGGTACCCACCTCAAAGGTTTTTTTGTCAAAATTAAAATATATTTTAAGTTTTTAGACTGGCTCGCTCATGAAAAGCATTTCATAAGTGCTAGCTGTGTGATAATGATGGTGACCTTGTATTGGTAAAAGAAAAGAAAAGTATTTAACAACATATTTCTACACTTGATGTGTTAATTATGCAATGGCAAGCCACTCCAATACTCTTGCCTGGAAAGTCCCATGGACGGCGGAGCCTGGTAGGCTGCGGTCCGTGGGGTCGCTACAAGTCAGACATGACTGAGCGACTTCACTTTCACTTTTCACTTTCACACATTGGAGAAGGAAACGGCAATCCACTCCAGTGTTCTTGACTGGAGAATCCCAGGGACGGGGGAGCCTGGTGGGCTTCCGTCTGTAGGGTCACACAGAGTCGGACACGACTGAAGTGACTTAGCAGCAGCAGCAACCAGTATATATAAAAGTTCACAGATCTTATTAAGGAATGAATCATCTTACCTGTGATAATATATAGGGCCTCCACTCTTGCTTTAAGAGAAATCATAGAATGGATTAGTTTTTGGCAATATCTTAAAATATGCATTTAATCTACATTATTTTTTCCTCTTTGACTGATTTGTGTGATTCATCCAGGCCTACCACAGATAAGGGTTTTATTACATTCTATGACTGAATTTTTTGGACTTTGCCTAGAGAATGCGTTAGGAGTCTCAGCTCTTTAATTGAGGCAGCCATATTTAGCGTCACTGAAATAAGTGTGATAACAGCTTGATCACGCGAAGCTTGACATGAGGAAAATACCTGCTTGGTGTTAATAAGATATTTGAATTTCAGACAACAGAAGACCAAAGAAAATTGCCACTCTGCCTGTCTTGATAAAATATCAAAGAGCTTGCTATTCATTTCAGTATATGCAAAAATTTATTTGAATTACTGTGGAATGTTAACAGAAAATCACTTGCAGTCTGGGCTCATGGCAGGTGAGAGGTATTAAAATATTGTTGGATCCTTATATATACTAACAAGTTTATTAACCAAAATAAAAGGAAGAAGAAAACCATATTTGTTTGTTCTTGATATTCATTAAAACAAACCAGAATGATCTGAGGAGAAATTTCAAGTATTTTAGTTCAGTTCAGTTCAGTCGCTCAGTCGTGTCCGACTCTCCGCGACCCCATGAATCACCGCACGCCAGGCCTCCCTGTCCATCACCAACTCCCGGAGTTCACTCAAACTCATGTCCACAGAGTCGGTGATGCCATCCAGCCATCTCATTCTCTGTTGTCCCCTTCTCCTCCCGCCCCCAACCTTTCCCAGCATCAGAGTCTTTTCCAGTGAGTCAACTCGTCGCATGAGATGGCCAAAGTATTGCAGTTTCAGCTTCAGCATCAGTATTTTAGTAGACCTGGATATAACATACATTAATTTAAACACATACCTTTACTCTCAAAGTTCACAGCCTCAATAGAAAAGTGTAGAAAATCTCTATCAATAACCAATTTTTTATGTCCAAGAGAAAATCTTTAAAAAATTAAAAACGTTATTACAAACAAAACTGGGAATTATGGCTTATTTTTCCTGTGAACATGCACACGTGTGCTCAGTCGTGTCCAGCTTTTTGCGACCGCCAAGCACCTTTGTCCATGGAATTTCCCTAAGAATACTGGAATTTCCAGCTAAGAATACTGGAGTGGGTTGCCATTTCCTTCTTCAGGAGATCTTCCAAATTGAGGGATTGAACCCATGTCTCTTGTGTCTTTGGCATTGGCAGGTGAATTCTTTACCACTGGCGCCACCTGGGAAGCCCCAGTGAACATAAAGAACATTTAACTTCCAACATGTTGAGAGCATCATTAAGTAAAAAAAAAAAAAAACTATTCTTGTTTTAATGTCAAATTATGTAAGATTTACCCTATATCACTTGCACTGAATTTAGGGACCACATTCTAGTCAGTTTTTTGTTTGTTTATTAATTTATTTATCATATATATACAAAATTCTTGCTAGACTGCTTTCTACTTCTAATGAACATGTTTGCACATAGTTTAGGAAGCAAATTTTGGCTTTTCCTTTTCAATTTTTCACTTAGAAAAAAATCTTAGCATCTATACCAAAAGATAGTTAATATTCATGAATAGTCAATGTTCAGTTGACTGTAATGAATTGGTCAAAAGAAAATATGGATAATTGAAATCTATGGTGCTGTGAAAATTAAATTTTATCCTCTACATTTAAACTTACAAAGCATCAAGCTACTGTCCAGAACTGCTAGTTAATAAACCAACTGAAGATATCTTAATTTTCATTTCTTTCACCTTTCCTTTCATTTTCTTTCACCTTTAAAATTTATATAACTTAAAGCACATGAATAGTACTTTACAGTTTATAAGCACTTTTACTTATATTACTACTTTTGATCTTTCAGTTTCCTTATGGGGAAGGGGCATTTATAGAATTACAGAGGGTTTTATTATATTTACTTTATAGATAGATAAACTGTTGATCAAACATCATACTCTTATGTTAATGCAGGGAATTAATCATAGAAAAATGGTCTGGAAAGTCAAGCTTTATTGAACTTATTGCATTGCATGAGAAAGCCTCTGACTTCCTTTCCCACAATAACTCCTGTACTCAGCCTTGTTTCCTATTGCCCTATATCCGTATCACTGTTTACTGTTTCTGATCTTTGAATCTTTGTCTTCATTTCCCTCTCTCCATATACTCCTGTCTGAAATTTTGCTGCTTTTCTTGGATATACAAATCCTACCAATCAGTCAAGGTCCAGCAGAAGTTCCATCTCCTTGAAGAAGTCTTCCAGCTCCTATTGCCCTTACTGAAATAATACAGCATTTGCGGGCATTGGTTCTTAGGTTCCCAAGTGTTTCATGATTCAGTGTTTCATCTAAATTCTACTAACAGATTATAAGCTGCAAAGAACAGACATCAACTCTTATACATCTTTGAAACCCACAGCACTCTAGCACTAGATACATTTGTAGTAAATTCATGATAAATATTTGTCTGTTCTTTAATCTGTCCATTGGAGCCATTGCTGAACTATAGATGATCTTACTGTACTTATATTCAAACCATGCGATGTACAATTTAGCCTCTATAGTCACTCATTATAGTTGAGTTCAGTGTCATCTTTTCAATATGTATGTATACCAGTTGAACCTAGCATTGATTTCTAATAGCAGTAAAGCCCAGACATATGGCTTGTGGAATCAAATCAACTACATATGCCTGAAGGATTCCCTGAATAGAGCAGGCATTTGGCCCATATATCAGTATTGAGAACAGGAACAGGAAATGTCATGCAGTGATTGTTTTTCTATAGAATTACATTAGCATCACGCATTCTGCTAGTCATAATTTCTCAGCAGATCAGGGCCATCTATCAATGGTATTTCCTGTGGTATAGCATATGAAAATGCATTCCATTATTCATTATAAATGATGCTGATCAGGCATATGTCATTACAAATTAAATTTTTAAAGAAGAAATCTCTATGTAAAAATGGCGCACTTGAGAGTCACTTTTTAAAAAAAACATGGACATGGTAGTTTGTGGCAATTTGGCTTTTCTAGAATATAAGTATTCTGTTGAAACAAAGAACTACTTTTGTTCATATTCTCAGGTGAATTTGGAGAAGTCTGTAGTGGGCGTTTGAAAACACCAGGGAAAAGAGAGATCCCAGTTGCCATCAAAACTTTGAAAGGTGGCCACATGGATCGCCAAAGAAGAGATTTCTTAAGAGAAGCAAGTATCATGGGTCAGTTTGACCACCCAAATATCATTCGCTTAGAAGGTGTTGTCACAAAAAGTAAGTACTGATTTTCTTTTATACATCTATCTCAATTATTTTTTAAAAAATGTTTAATAGCAATATCACAGCTATTACAAGGATAACTCAGTTCTGATGTCATGTTCAGATATCACCCCTCGGAGTCTTGGTATTAGTCTATGACAATATCAGAGTTTGCACTGGTTGCCAAACAGCTTTGAAATGCTTTTTATTACCTGTGAAGCATTTGCTAATTTAACTTGAAGTAATAAATCAAAGTAAAGGTTTATATATGTTTTTCTAATTTCTATAAGCAATTCATTTCTTCTAAAACTGACTAAATTTAAATATAAGAGAAGCATTTAAAATACTTGGGGTCATTAAGTTAGCTCTATTTGGAAATAAATGTCACATACAAATATAGAATGCATTATGTAAAGTAAACCTTTTAAATAAAAAGTTCTTTATGCAAGTCATCTTTATAAATGCCATTAGAACTATATTATCTTAATTTATACAAAATCATGAAATGAATCACAGTTTCTGAAATAAAAATCCTGTTTTTACAGAAATAGGATCAAAAACCATTCCTTTGGGAAAAAATATTTCTTAAAAATCCCAAATTAATCATATACTCTAAGAAACAAATTGCAATATATTCACTTTTATTTGAATAATGACAAGATATAAAGCTTAATATTTCTCCTTATTGTATTCACTAATGTGTTACAACATGTAAAACTCAATACAGAATGGCATAAAAAACTCAAAATTATTTAAATCTTTGAGAGGCATTTTTCTTTCATAAAACTGAATGTTTTTAAAACCATGTAAATGAAATTGAAATTTCATATTGTATTTGGAGGAAGAAAGGTGTAAAAGCTTACTAAAAATATGTAATTGTGCCTGGAGCTCCAAAGTCCTTCTCACAGGCATTGGCTAACAAGTTACCCAAGGAGAACAGATTACTGATAGCCATGGTAGCTTGGAGGACGCTAAAGAGTGCTTTTGATTTCAACTGTTCCATAGGCTATAAACTTAGTGGCCTTAGTAGAACCTTCCAGTATTCATAACCTTGTATTGTTCTCTTCCAAATTGATTCTGGGCTTGTTCATGTGACTACCCTTGGCCTGTGGTATGTTAACAAGTGTGATGCAAGTGGAAGCATCTTACATATTTGTACAGTTCAGTTCAGTTTAGTTCAGTCTCTCAGTCGTGTCCGACTCTCCGCGACCCCATGAATCACAGCACGCCAGGCCTCCCTGTCCATCACCAACTCCCGGAGTTCACTCAAACTCATCTCCATCAAGTTGGTAATGCCATCCATCCATCTCATTTTCTGTCATCCCCTTCTCAACCCTCCCCCCACAGTGGAGCTTGTCTTTTGGGAACACTCTGACACATGACTCAGTCTCAAGCAAAGCCAGTGCATATGGTTGGGCCACGTGCAGTATACTGCAAAAAGAGGACTGAGGCATTTTATTCACAAGAGCTCTACAAGAGCTCCCAGCAGATAGTCAATACTGAGTGGCAGGTTTGTGAAGAACCCTCTCAGACATTACAGTCCCTACTACCACCACCCAGATGGCTGCAGCTGCAGTTGATATTTTGTGGATCAAAGGAACCACCCAGTTTAGTCCAGTCAACCCATAAAATCATGAGAGTTAATAAAATGGCTGTTTTAAACTGCTGATTTTGGATAGCTCATTACACAGCAAAATGTAACCAAACCAAAAACCAGTTAGAATTCCACTCCTGCCACTGAAGGTTTGTGCAGTTTTAAGTAGATGATTTAATATCTCTATTGTTTACTTCCACATCAATAATATGTTACCAAAATGGCTCCTACCCAATAGGAATGCTATAAAGATTAATTTTTAAATCTATAAAGCATTTAGATAGTGTGTAACTCACAGTAAGCCACATTAAATGGCAGCGGATCCCCTGGAGAAAGAAATGGCAACCCACTCCAGTATTCTTGCCTGGGAAATCCCATGGACAGAGGAACCTGGCAGGCTACAGTCCACAGGGTCGCCAGAGTGGGACAGGACTTAGTTGACTAAACCACCACATTATTGGTAATATAGTTTACCATTTCATTTTCATGGCAACTCTCATGCATAAATGTTGAAGCTCAGACGGGTTAATTAACCCACATGAAGACCTCTAAATCACAGTAAGTGGCATGGCTGATATTCAAATTGAGATCTGTCTTACAGACTTGTGGCATTTTTTGTTTCTTTGCTTTTTATTTGCTATATCACAGGGAGTAAGTCAGACTACTGCACTTTGTCTTATCTGAATTAAATAGCATTAATGACAATCTGAATAAAATATCAGTACTCTTTAAAAATAGGGAAATTATTTTGGTAAGTGGAATAAATCATCTCTTATTTTGTCAAATTTGGAGAGATCCAGATATGCCACAATACCTAGCAAAAATACTAATCTAAAAGAGAGAGAGGAAACAACATGTTAATTATTTATTTTATGTTTTCTGACTTCCTTGCATTAATTTAGCATGAACATTAAGTTATTCCTTCAGTTTTCTATCTCTCTCTAGAAGAAAACAGATGATTTTGAAGTTGGTTATGAATCTTTGCAAAGCATTTAAAATAATTTAAGTATGCTGTTGAAGTCCTCATATGAGTATTTATAGGTATTTATATCGGGAAATAAGTGCCCACAATAAATTAAAAGACCAGATATTTATTTTTTACCTATGATAAATCACACTCTGTGAATTATTCATGTATTCCTATGTGTTTTATTATCTACCAATATAATATTATATATAATTTGGCCTTATGAAGTAGGAATCTTTTATTTTAAATCAACTGAATAGGTTTAATAAGATAATCTAAGGCACTTGTCTGCTAGTTTGAAATAATCAGTTTATTTCACAAAAACATCCAAACAATTAGCCCAGTGATTGCTTTACACCTCTAACAATCTTATATAAAGTTAAGACCAGTGACCTTTATATAGCCTAATTTTTATGATTCCTAAGTGAAGGTCCTTATTTCATATCAAGAAAAAGATTTTAAAAAGATAAAGAGAGATAAGAAAAGAAAGACTAATTGAGAAAGGATAGATTCAATAGGCTTTTGAGTGGCAATAATCATTGTAATTTTCACTTGTAAGCATGAGACCCTAGGTGGGTCTGTGGTAGTGTGGTGCTGCTGAGGTTGATGGTGGAGATGCTGAAAGGAATAATTGCCACAGAGATAAGTGGGCATGTTTATACTGTTATCTTCTTGACTGAAATGCTATGGGATTTTTAGGAGAAAGACAATAAATAAATGAATGCCTCATTCCCATAAATACATGGTAATTGTTCCAAGATTGCCCTTAAGTAGCTAAGAGATAGCTAGCAATTAATGTTCCCTAAACTACCAATTGCATAAAAGATAATACTGACAAAGATAAAGATGCAGTGTAGGTTTATATGGTCATGTTATTAGAGTGTCCTGGGGTTCTGAGAAATAATGCACAGACTCTCAGTTGAAAGTAATGCAAAATTACAGATCAAAATCTTCATCAGATCCTTTTATAAATTCTTAATATGCATATTTTTTATCTTATATTAAGTTTTATCACTGAGGGATACATATTATAAAGTTCTTGGGAACACTTTTGCTGTTTCATACTTGTACATATAACTACTTTTATACTTCAAAGTTAAATGATTAAAAGCTATATTACATAAAGAAGTGTACCTGATAAGAGTTGAACCTATTTGTTTGATACACATCACAATTTCTTAACCTGCTAATATGCAACTAATATAAAAAGAGTTTAATCCAGTTAAATCATATGCTTAGCACATACTTTTTCTCCAAGAAGCAAATGGAAGCTTTCGGTTAGAGCACAGACTTATAGCTATTAGTACCATGGATAGTAACAATTTATAACAGGTGATGTATACACCAATGTCATTAACTATATATCCAAAAGAGAAAGTTTGACCCTTCTATAAAAAGAATTGTGATTAAATAATCACTCTTCAAAAGACTGGGCCTTCCATTTGAATTCATGATGATGTGGAAAACCAAAAGGAAAGGGAATGAAGCACCTAACTCCCAGCTTAGGTAACAACTAAATGTAAATGTACGAACTGTATCCCAATTAAATCATAAATCCAGTGAGGAATAATAGAAGTCAAACAGTATGTCAAACAGATTCCAAAACATAAATTGATTTCATCATAGGATGTTGCTACAGACTCTGGAACAGCATAGAAGCTATAACAGAAAGTACTGAGCCTCCACAAACCATCTTTAAACATTCCAGAAAATTGTGGTGGCGGTTTAGTCACTAAGTCATGTCTGACTCTTGCAACCCCGTGGACTGTAGCCAGCCAGGCTCCTCTGTCCATGGGATTCTCTAGGCAAGGATACTGGAGTGGTTTGCAATTTCCTTCTCCAGAGGACATTCCAGACCCTGGGATCGAACCTGGGTCTCCTTCACTGCAGGCAGATTCTTTACCAACTGAGTAGGTTCCTTCCAAGTAGTTTTGATGGGTCCACATGGATGCTAAATCAGAGAGTAGATTCAAGGTAGTCAAATAGTAAATATACAAAAACTGCTTCTCTGCTCTGCTCCCAAATTGCATTTTACTTATCAGGTAATACATTCTGCAAGATTTTGACTATGACTGTTGCCCAATATGATAGCTGCCTCTCCACCTTGTTGTATATTCTGCTACTAGACACCAGGTCTTGTACAAGTCACTCAATACCTTTAGGCCTCAGTATTTTCCTCTGCACAAAAGATTCAAAAGTTCAGATTGGACTACAAAACAAGAAAGGTAGTTGGTGATGGACAGGAAGACCTGGCGTGCTGTGATTCATGGGGTTGTAAAGGGTCAGACACGACTGAGCGACTGAACTGAACCCTAAAATTTCTGTGTTTCATTCCTTTGCCAAAAGAAGAGTCATGAGATGTTAATGAGGAAAGCTTGTGACAGTAATAAGTTACCACCCCACCTCCAACTTTATTATAACATCAGGCTGATATTGCTGATCAGGAAGAAACAAAAAGTGCCTTTAATAAAGTGTTTATCTTTGAATCTGTAAGGTAGAAAAGTATAGGTAAGATTTTTGCTATAAGCAAAATCAAGGTTTGGATATATGGAATATATGTTGAAGGGAGTAAAATATTCTGTGAAACTGATTCTAATGAAAGTGATTAGGCATTTTTGTGAAATCTGACTACTCAGCTAGCTCAGCGAGATAAGAGTTTTGTTTTACTTTGTTTCATTTTCAAAGAAACATTTGTTGAGCACCACCAAGTTGTCAGACAGGATTGCTGATTAAAACCTAAAGACAGAGAAAAAAGGTCTTGGTACTCTAGGACTCTTGAGAGTCCCTTGTACTGCAAGGAGATCCAACCAGTCCGTTCTAAAGGATATCAATCCTGGGTGTTCATTGGAAGGACTGATGCTAAAGCTGAAACTCCAATACTTTGGCCACCTCATATGACGAGTTGACTCACTGGAAAAGACTCTGATGCTGGGAAGGATTGGGGGCAGGAGAAGGGGACGACAGAGAATGAGATGGCTGGATGGCAACACCGACTCTATGGACATGAGTTTGAGTGAACTCCGGGAGCTGGTGATGGACAGGGAGGCCTGGAGTGCTGTGATTCATGGGGTCACAAAGAGTCGGACACGACTGAGAGACTGAACTGACTGACTGACTGACTCTAGAGAAGCTCATCTGTTGGCTCCAGTCCACTGGGAGCAATGAACAAGTAGACCACTATTTCCCAGTACTGTGTGGCATGTGCTATTTTGGATACAATTATTCATTATTTTATTCAGAGAATATTGCTTGGGTGCCAACTCTTCTAGTCACTGATGATAGAGTAGTGCAAAAGAGCTTTAACCAGCTGGAGGAAACAAAAAGGAGTCTAAACATATCAATATAATTTTTATTGGAGTATAGTTGCTTTACAATGCTGTGGTAGTTTCTGCTGTACAATGAAGTGAATCTGCTATAGGTATACATATATGCCCTCCCTCTTGGACCTCCCTCCCGCCCATTGATGTCATCACAGAACACAGAGCGGAATGTCCTGTGCTTTATAGCAGGTTCCCACTACCTAACTCTTCTACAGACAGTAGTGTATATATGTCAGTCTTCATTTTCCAATTTGTTCCACATTCCCCTTCCCCTATGGCATCCATAAGTCTGTTCTCTACATCTGCATCTCTATTCCTACTTTGGAAATAGTTTCTTCTGTACCATTTTTCTAGATTCCACATTTATGAGCTAATATAGGATATTTGTTTTTCTCTTTCTGACTTCACTGTGTAGTACAGACTCTGGTTTCAACCACACCACTACAAATAACCCAGTTTTGTTACATTAGATAAAGAGAAAAAAACCTGAGTGAACTGAAGCAGCAAGCTATGCTAGGGTTTGGTCTTCTAGGAGAGTATTCTAGGCAGAGGAAACAGTAAGTTCTAAACCCTTGTGGTAAGAAAGAATGTGGCATATTGGAGGAGCATTGAAAACAGCTGGAGCAAAGTAATAACAGTACAGACTATATATTGAAAGAAAAAACTAGGGGCAGGTAAAACAGTAAGGAGGCTAGTATAGTAATCCAAATGAAAAATGAACTTGGATTACTAAAATAAGCTTGGAAACAATGAACTCCAATTTGGAAATGATAAGTTGGAAATGTCTTGGATGTTTGAAGACCTCCAGGAAGTCTCTGAATCCTTGGTGGGATTCTGGTATGCAGGTGCAAATGATGGGCAGTGAGGGCACAAAATAGCAACCCACTCTAGTATTCTTGCCTGGAAAATCCCACGGACAGAGAAGCCTGGCAGGCTACAGTCCATGGGGTCGCAAAGAGTTGGACAGGACTGAGTGACTAACACACACACACATGAGGGCACAAAAGAACCTGGAGAACAGGACAGAAGCCACAGCCTCAAACACTATTGATAGAGGAGAAAAAAAAAGTTGATAGCGCGAAAGTGGGAAGAGATAACGACCCAAGGAAAAAAGAAAGATGACAGACAACAAAAAAAACATAAATTGAGATTGTCTGTATTTTCTCTTCTCTCCTAACGTCCTTAATATTGACTATTTACTGAAAATAGTGATGGATTATTCTTGTACAGTTTCTGGAGTCTCAGTGGAATCTCAGGAGATTTACTGCAAAGTAGTTGACATTTGAAATTATAATGTATAGGTACTGCAAAACAGAAAATAAGCCAAGTGTTGACTATGACAAACAGTAACAAGCTGACATAGTCTGGTGGCCCTGTGCATCACACTGTTCAAGCTGCACTGGGGCTAATTGGGATCACCAGCTTATTTTCTTTCTGCCAGAGTGTATGTCCCTCTTTACGAGAGAGGATAAACGTCTGTATTCAGAAGGAATTTATCCTTGTCTCATCAGTGTTTAAGTGTCTGAGTTTTCTCAAGGTCATTCACTCTAATCACTTCCCTAGATCTACAAACATAGTATCTCCTTTCTGTGGTTCTTTCCCTTTCCTAAACCAGCCTGCTAATTATTGGGTAGAGTATAGTAAGAAGTATCAGCTTAAATATTCTAGTAACAGGTTACTCAGCTTGAAGAAAACACCTTGACCCTTGGCAAGAGTACTAGTTAGTGATTTTGTAAAATGTCCAATAGTTTGGGTGTGGCCATTGCTTTTTCATGATTCAATTTGTGGCTAGGCATTTTTGCAGGAATATAACAAAACTTACCTATCCTCTTCAATGCATGGTATCGGGGAGGTTACATGATGTCCACATACTTTATTCCTGGGGATGTTACCATGGGTCACATGGTTAAGGTGGTGTCATCTAGACTGCTCCACTGAAAGTTACTTTTCCCCTTTTGTACTTAATGTATATTCAGGAGGAGATCTTTTCAACTATGCAAATATCCTGTTTTTCCTCAAACTTTTTCCCATTAATTTTTAATATATATTTATTTATTTTAATTGGAGGCTAATTACTTTACAATATTATATTGGTTGGTTTTGCCATACACTGACATGAATCTGCCCCGGGTGTACATGTGTTCCCCATCTTGAACCCCCTCCCACCTCCCTCCCATCCCATCCCTCTGGTTCATCCCAGTGCACCAGCCCCAAGCATCCTGTAACATGCATCAACCCTGAACGGGTGATTCGTTTCACATAGGATAATATACATGTTTCAATGCCATTCTCCCAAATCATCCCCCCCTTCACACTCTCCAACAGAGTCTAAAAGACTGTTCTATACATCTGTGTCTCTTTTGCTGTCTTGCATACAGGGTTATCGTTACCATCTTTCTAAATTCCATACATATGCATTATTATACTGTATTTTGGTGTTTTTCTTTCTGGCTGACTTCACTCTGTATAATAGGCTCCAGTTTCATCCACCTCATTAGAACTGATTCACATGTATTCTTTTTAATGACTGAGTAATACTCCATTGTGTATATGTATCACGGCTTTCTTATCCATTCATCTGCTGATGGACATCTAGTTTGCTTCCATGTCCTGGCTATTATAAACAATGCTGCGATGAACATTGGGGTACACATGTCTCTTTCAATTCTGGTTTCCTCAGTGTGTATGCCCAGCAGTGGGATTGCTGGGTCATTTTATCATTCATAGTCAACCTTGCCTGCAACAATTAGTACTGTTCTATTTTTAATTATGATGTTTCTAGTTTCTTTCCTTCTGTATTACTGAGAACATTTCTTTAAGGAAGAACTGTACTTTAAATGTTCTGTAAAGAATGTTCTTTAAATGGAATTATACAGGAAGCCTTTCAGAGCTGGCTTTTTTCTCTTAGGAGAATGTACTTGAGATTCATGCCTTTGTTGTTGCTGAACAGTATTCCTTTGTGTGATGGATCATCGTTTGGTTCTGCATTCAGTGGTTGAAGGACATCTGGGTTGTTTGCAGTTTGGATAATTATTTAGAAAACTGCTGTAAACATTCATGTACAAGTCTCTTTGTAAGCACATATTTTTGTTTATCTTAAAGAAATACCTAGGTGTGGGATGATGAAATCAAATGATAAATATATGTTTATTTTTTAAGAAACTGCCAAACTGTTTTCCAAACCTGATGTACCATTTTACATTCCCACTAGTAATTAATGAGAGTTTCTGTTACTCTCATTAATGCTTGATACATTTTTTTTAATTAGCCATCTTAGTGAATATATATTGGTGTCTTACTGTGACTTTAATTTGCATATCCCTATGACTATTGAATTTGATCAGCTTTCCATATGTTTTTTCACTACCCATATATCCTCTTAAGTGAAGTATGTTTTCAGATTTTTAACCATATTCTTTCATTGGGTTGTTTTTCTTAATGTTGAGTTCTAAATGTATTTTTAAAAATATATATTTTTGGATACAGTTCTTTGTCTAAAATGTGTTTTTAAAATGTGATTTGTAGATATTTTTCCAGTTTTTAACTTGTTTTTCCATTCAATGAACATTGTCTTTAACAGAGTAACTGTGGTTTTATTTTGGTAAAGTCTAATTCATTATTCCTTTTCTTTTATAGATTGTGTTTTGTGGTGTGATGTCAAAAAACTCTTTATCTCGACCAAGGTCACAAAGACTTTCTCTCTTATTAATTTCTAAAAGTTTTACATGGGCTTCCCTGGTGGTTCAGATGGTAAATAATCTGCCTGCTCATGCAGGAGACCTAGGTTTGATCCCTGGGTTAGGAAGATCTCATGGAGAAGGCAATAGCAACCAATGCCGGTACTCTTGCCTGGAGAATTCTTTGGGCAGATGAGCCTGGTGGCCCATGGCCCATGCAGTTGCAAAGAGTCAGACACAACTGAGTGACTAACACTTTCTCAGAAGATTTACATAGAGGTCTAAGATCCATTTTGAGTTAATTTTTACATAAAGTGTGAGGTATGGGCCAAGGTTCTTCTTTTGTATTTTTGGGGTTTTTTTTTTGCATATGGATAATTTCAGCACCATTTGTTGAATTGTTATATTTTTTAAGATACAAAACTTTTTTTCCTCATTTTTAACTTTCTTTCTTTGCTTAAAATCCTCCAAGGGCTTTCCTTCACCCACAGGACAAAATTTATGCCCCTGCATACAGAAATTCAAGGTTCTGAACAATTGGCTCCCACTCAGCATTTCTTTTACTCCTGCCTTCTCTACCTCTTAGTTTATATTCTGTTAACAGTAAATCATTATTTGATTCATATTTCAAATGAAATATTCAAATTAATCTTTCAATGAATCATTGATTGATCCCACATTTTATCATACTTGGCCTTCTTCTTGGAAATACTTCTTTTTCCCCCACCCTCATCACTGCTAACTCAGCCAGCAAGCTTGACTTATGAAGGATGACTCAGCTTGTATGAAACTTCTTTTCTTAATCTTTTTACTGGTACATATCTATTTCACACTTAACATGTTATGCTATAATTACTTTTGCATGTATGGGCCTGAAGTTTGTTTTCTTAACACTTACACCATAATGTTAGGACCTCTGCACCATTTGGCAATGACCCTGAGCTTTTTTCTGGGACACTCCCACCCGTCTGTTAGCTGCAGCAATGCATCTGTGCTGTCTTCTGTCCCTGTTGGGGTTCCCTCTTACCTTCACACTTCCTTCCCACAGCCCTTGTCAGGGCTCCAGCACCCCAGCCACTGCCCATCAGTAGAGAAAAACTACCATGCCATTCATTTGATTTCTGATAACTCTTAATTTACTGTTAATAAAGGATTAAACTAAGTGTACTGGCCACTCCATATTTTCCACTTAATCTTAATGTTCTGTCCTAGTTTGAACTCTCCTCTCAAACTCCCTCTTGCCTAATCTCCAATATATACCCCCAATATATATTTTAAATTACTTTTAGATAGAGGCAGAAATCCTATTTTATATTGGAATGGGGATTTGGGGAGTCGATAGTCTCCTGAGGATAGCCTTAATTTCATTTATTGTGGTACCTAATATGGTACTGAGCATACAGGAAATACTAAGGACACCCCAGGTGGTTCTCGTTGTAAAGAACCTGCCTGCCAGTGCAGGAGACATAAGAGACGAGGGTTTGATCCCTGGGTTGGGAAGATCCTCTGGAGAAGTAAATGGCAACCCATTCCAGTATTCTTGCCTGGGAAATTCCACAGACAGAGGAGCCTGGTGGGCTACAGTCCATAGGGTCACAAAGAGTTGGACACGACTTGGAAGCAACTTAGTACACACGTACTAATGGATGAAGGAATATTATAAGAAAGGAGGAAAAGGAAGCAAAGGATAAGGGTAGAATAAAAAGAAGAAGAAGAGAAAAAAGCAAAGAAGGAATCTAATTTTTCAAGGACTTCAAGCCCAGTTCTAAATTTGAACACTCACTAACGTCAGTTATATTTATATGAAATTGGCAGCTTTTCTCATAATTGTGTTTCTCTGTACTTTGGCAATTTTCCCTTCTGAACAGCAACCTTATTTTAGTTGTTTTTCTCCTATTAAATTTTAACTATATTTATATATTACATTATAGTTATTTAGGAACATGTCTTTTTCTACTATTCTAGAATCAAATTCAAAGTAGGACCACATTACCTGGTCTATATCTTATATGTTATAACACTCAATCTTAACTTTGGAATGGGTTAAGAAATACAGTAGTGTGTTTCCTCAGCCTGAGAAATAAAAGTAGGCATAAATTAGCCACTCATGATTGAGATATAGCCACAGAATGATGTGAATTTATTGACATTTTTATTAGGTTACATCAATCACTGTGAGTGAATTTATTCATTTTCCACTTCTCACAAATGTCAGCCGAAGACATCAGTGATTTTTTTTTTTTATCCTTTTCATTCAGATGCAATGACTGTTTTAGGATTCTTAGGCCTGAAAATAATGCATTGACCTTTCCCCTAAACATTAATGGCATGATTCTTTTGAAATAAGGTCAGTTTTCATTTTGGCACAGCCATATATTATATGGGACATGCTATTGTATTTGGTACAGAAATCCATAAATACGAAAAGCTATAGCACCTTTGTGACTTTGTCACTATTTCATATAACTAATTACGGAAGTATTCCATTACACTGAATAAAAGCATAAAAATTGCCTTCCATTAGCTAGAGTTTCTGTGATTTAATGATTTCTTTCATATAGATTCCAGGATACTCCCTAGGGAAAGCAACTCTGGATACAAAGTATAAGGGGGCTGGAGAAAATAAAGAAAAAAAAGGGGGGGCTTCTTAAAAAGAGGAAGATTTAAGGGTGAGGCCTAGCAGAATTTCTGAATTTGTTCCAGGAAAAGAAGAAGCTTATAACTTCCCTAAAAGAGGATTTAAAATTAATATAATTGTTTCTTACATGTTAGCTAAATAAATTCACTAAAACAAAAACAAAAGCCTCCCTTATGTCAACTCTGGTATTCCAAAATTTTCTGCCTCAATGAGACAGTATTTCTAGTCATACAAGCCATTGGTAACAGACTCAGAAACTATTTCACATAAGTACCTCTAAGTAAAAAAGACAAAAAAAAAAAAAAAAGGGTGGAAGACTGCATGTGTCAGTGATGGAAGTTTTAATTATACAATTTGTAAAGCTTAAAATTAGTGTTTTTACTAAGATGGCCCAAATGGAACAATTGCTAAAACTGAAATAATGCTACCAGTTCTTTGACACAGTTCCCAGATTTTAGCTACAAGGGAAATTCTTAATTGCTAAGGAGGCCCACCCTTTAGTCTAATTACAGGAGCCTATTCTTACTAAGTAGAATGTTGAGTACTGGCTAGGAAAGCTGAAGGGGAAAAAAAATTGATAGAGACGCACTCAGTATGCGAGCAAATTTGGAAAACTCAGCAGTGGCCACAGGACTGGAAAAAGTCAGTCTTCATTCCAATCCCAAAGAAAGGCAATGCCAAAGAATGCTCAAAATACTGCACAATTACACTCATCTCACACGCTAGTAAAGTCATGCTCAAAATTCTCCAAGCCAGGCTTCACCAATACATGAACTGTGAACTTCCAGATGTTCAAGCTGGTTTTACAAAAGGCAGAGGCACCAGAGATCAAATTGCTAACATCCACTGGATCATGGAGAAAGCAAGAGAGTTCCAGAAAAACATCTATTTCTGCTTCATTGACTATGCCAAAGCCTTTGGCTGTGTGGATCACAATAAACTGTGGAACATTCTGAAAGAGATGGAATACCAGACCACCTGACCTGCCTCTTGAGAAACCTGTATGCAGGTCAGGAAGCAACAGTTAGAACTGGCCATGGAACAACAGACTGTTTCCAAATAGGAAAAGGAGTACGTCAAGGTTGTATATTGTCCCCCTGCTTATTTAACTTATACGCAGAGTACATCATGAGGAAGGCTGGGCTGGAAGAAGCACAAGCTGGAATCAAGATTTCTGGGAGAAATATCGATAACCTCAGGTATGCAGATGACACCACCCTATGGCACAAAGTGAAGAGGAACTCAAAAGCCTCTTGATGAAAGTGAAAGAGGAGCATGAAAAGGTTGGCTTGAAGCTCAACATTCAGAAAACAAAGATCATGGCATCTGGTCCCATCACTTCATGGGAAATAGATGGGGAAACAGTGGAAACAGTGTCAAACTTTATATTTTTGGGCTCCAAAATCACTGCAGATGCTGATTGCAGCCATGAAATTAAAAGACGCTTACTCCTTGGAAGGAAAGTGATGACCAACCTTGATAGCATAGTAAAAAGTAGAGACATTATTTTGCCAACAAAGATCCATCTAGTCAAGGCTATGGTTTTTCCCGTGGTCATGTATGGATGTGAGATTTGGACTGTGAAGAAGGCTGATCGCTGAAGAATTGATGCTTTTGAACTGTGGTGCTGGAGAAGACTTTTGAGAGTCCCTTGGACTGCCAGGAGATCCAACCAGTCCATTCTAAAGGAGATCAGTCCTGAGTGTTCATTGGAAGGACTGATGCTGAAGCTGAAGCTCCAATACTTTGGCCACCTCATGCGACAAGTTGACTCACTGGAAAAGACTCTGATGCTGGGAGGGATTGGGGGCAGGAGGAGACGGGGACGACAGAGAATGAGATGGCTGGATTGCATCACCAACTCGCTGGACATGAGTTTGAGTGAACTCCGGGTGTTGGTGATGGACAGGGAGGCCTGGCATGCTGTGATTCACGGGGTCGCAAAGAGTCGGATATGACTGAGCGACTGAACTGAACTGAACTGATATGGATAGAGCAAATCCCTTTTTAAGACAAATTTTAATCCATTCACCTACCTGATAAAGATTTCAAAGTAATGATTTTAAGATGCTCATTGATTTCAGAAGAATGGATGAACACAGTAAGAATTTCAACAAAGGTTATAAAATGTAAAGAACCAAACAAGCTAAAGAATACAACTGAAATTTTAAAATATGCTAGAAGAAATAAACTAGTTAAATGATACAGAGAAATGGATCACCAGTCTGGAAGACTGATTAGTGGAAATCACCCAAGCTGAACAAGGGAAAAAATTTTAAGCAAGAATAATTTAAGGGTCCTCTGGGAAAACTTCAAGCATACCCAAATTTTCATTATAGGAGCTGGAAAAGGAAGAGAGAATGGAGCATAGAACGTATTTGAAGAGATAATAGCTGAAAACATCTCTAACCTGGGGAAGGGAACAGACATCCAAGTTGCGAAGTACAAAGAGGCTCAACAAGATGAATATAATACAGTCTACACCAAGATACATTATAATTAAAATGGCAAAAATTAAGGTAAAGAGAGACTCTTAAAAGGAGCAAGAGGAAAGATACTGGTTACATACAAGAGAACTCTCATGAGACTATCAACTGACTTAGCAGCAGAAACTTCGCAGGCCAGTAAAGTTTATTGCTGGCAAGATATATTAAAGTGCATGCAGTCATCTCCAACTCCTTGTAACCCCTTTGCCAGGCTCTTCTGTCCATGGAATTTTCCAGGCAAGAATACTGGAGTGGGTTACCATTTCCTTCTGCAGAGGATTTTCCCAACCCAAGAATCAAACCCATATCTCTCGTGTCTCCTGCATTGGCAGACAGATTCTTTACCACTGCACCAGCTGGGAAGCCCATATATTAAAGTAGTGTAAGATAAAACCTACAACCAAGAATATTCTGCCTGGCCAGGCTATTATTCAGATTTGAGGAGAAATGAAGAGTTTTACAGAAAAGCAAAAGCTAAACGTTATTTCAGGAAATGTTAAAGTGACTTCTTTAAATGGAAAAAAGAAGAACACAGCTAGAAATATGAAAATTGCAAAAGGATAAAGCTCACTGGTAAAGGAAAATATCCAGTAGATTGACCACTTATAAGGTTATTAGGAAGGTTAAAAAATAAAAGTAGTAAAATTATTTCTATCCACAATAAGTAGTTAACTGATAACACAAAACAAAAAGCTATAAAAAATTATGATGTCAAAAGCATCAAGAGTAGACGAGGGTATAAAAATATACGGCAGTCAGAATTCATTACACCTTAAAGGGCCATCACTTAATCACGTAGGTATATAGGTATGTATATATGTATGTAAAAAAGCAAAGATCATGGCATCTGGTCCAATCACTTCATGGCAAATAGATGGGAAAATGATAGAAACAGTGACAGACTTTATTTTCTTGGACTCCAAAATCATTGCAGATGGTGACTGAAGTCATGAAATTAAAAGATTGCTTGCTTCTTGGAAGAAAAGCTGTGACCAACCTAGACAGTATATTAGAAAGCATAGGTATTTGCTGACAAATGTCCATCTAATCAAAGCTATGGTTTTTCCAGTAGTCATGTTTGTATGTGAGAGTTGAACTATAAAGAAGGCTGAGCAGTGAAGAAATGATGCTTTTGAACTGTAGTATTGGAGAAGACTCTTGAGAGTCCCTTGGACTTCAAGGAGATCCAACCAGTCCATCCTGAGGGAAATCAGTCCTGAATATTCATTGGAAGGCCTGATGCTGAAGCTGCAATATTTTGGCCACCTGATGCAAAGAACTGACTTGTTTGAAACGACCCTGATGCCGGGAAAGATTGAAGGCAGGAGGAGAAGGGGACAACAGAGGATTAGATGGGTGAATGGCATTACCGACTGGATGGACATGAGTTTGAGCAAGCTCCAGGAGTTGGTGATGGACAGGGAAGCCTGTTGTGCTGCAGTCCATAGGGTCTCAAAGAGTCAGATACAACTGAGCAACTGAACTGACTGATATCTATAGGTTGTTATATATGAACCTCAAGGTAACTACAAACCAAAAACCTATATTAGATACACGCACACAAAGGAATGCAAGCATCACACTAAAGATAATGTCCTACAAGATGGAAATAATTACAATCACAGAGGTTCTCCCCAAGGAACAAGGAGTCCGAGTCAACCTCAGGTTCCCCTCCTTAGGGGACCTGCTCCAGGAAGAGGATCCCCCAAAATACTAGGCTGTGAATGCTTTGAAGTCCAATGGATTTTACTTTCAGGAGTTTCAGAGAGCTGTGGAAATAGAGACTGTACTTTTAAAGGGTACACAGAAAATGTCACAGACTCCAAGACCCAGGGAGAAAGCGATGAATTGAAAAGAATGGAGATCAGATCCTCCTGCTGATCTTAGCGAGTCTTCCACTGGACATAGTCCTGCCCACCAGAGGGCCCAGGACCTAGCACCAATACCAGTGTGAGGATGTGAGACCCAGGACCCCCCGGGCTTTTGCAGTCAGAGATTCTGGGATACAGGTCTACCTGCTAGCTGGCAGACACCTGCCCCAAGACAGCCATAGCCCTGCAGCTTGCCATGGAAGAACCTATTCCATCCATCAGCAGACCAGCGTGAGCTTTGGGACACCTCAGCCCTCAAAGCCAGCTGTGTGAAGAACAGGGCCCATCCACCAGCAAGCCAACAGCAGCTCTGATCCCTGGGCCCTGCAGCCACACCCCAAGGTTCCACTTTTTTCACCCATGGGCCAGGCCTTCCAGGGTCCCATAACCAGCTGCTTCATGACCCAGCCCTACTAATCTCCCAAGACTGAACCAAGAAGTAATAGAAAATATGAACAGACCAATTACAAGTAGTGAAACTGAATCAGTAATAATAATTTTTAAAAATTCCAACAAGCAAAAGTTTAGGACCAGATAGCTTCACAGGTGAATCCTACCAAATATTTAGAGATGAGTTAACATCTGTCTTTCTCAAACTGTTCCAAAATTTGCAGAGGAAGAAATGCTTCCAAACTCATCTGCACAACCTTCATGTCAAAACCAGACAAAAGATACCACAAAAAAGAAACTTACAGGCTAATATCACTGATGAAAATAAGTGCAAAAATCCTCAATAAAATATTAGTAAACCAAATCCAACAATAAATCAAAAGGATCCTGATCAAGTGAGAGTCAACCCAGGGAATGCAAGGATTTTTCAGTATCTGCACATTAATCATTGTGATGCATTACACTAATAAACGAAGAATAAATGCAGAAAAATTTTTGAAAATATTCAGCATCCACTTATGATAAAAAGCTTTCCAGAAAATGGGTATAGAGGGAACAGACATCAACACAATAAAGGTCATTTATAATAAACTCACAGCTAACATTATATTCAAAGTTGAAAAGCTGAAAACATTTCCTGTAAGATCAGGAACAAGATAAGGATGCCTGTTCTTAACATTTTACGCAACATAGTATTAGAAGTTCTAGCCACAATAATCAGGTGAGTAAAAGAAATGAAAGCAAACCGAATTGGAAAGGAAGAAGTAAAACTGTTACTGTTTGCAGATGATGTGATACCATGTACAGAAAATCCTAAAGAGGTCATGAAAAATGTACTGGAGCTCATTGGTGAATTCAATAAAGTTGTAGGATGAAAAATTAATATGCAGAAATATATTTTACTTTTATACGTTAACAGTGAACTATCAAAAAGAGAAATTAAGGAAGCAATTCCATTTACAATCACATCAAAAATAATTTTGAAAAACCTACTTAAGGATATAAAAGACATGTACGCAGAAGACTATAAGACACTGATGAAAGAAATTGAAGGTGACACCAATGGAGAGATATAATGTGTTATTGGACTGGAAGAATTGATACTGATAAAATACCTATGCTGCTCAAGGAGGTCTGTAGTCTTAATGCAATCCCTAAAACAAATAATTTTCAAATATGTTATTGAAACACAAAAGACTCCAAATAGCCAAAACAATCTTGAGAAGACCTCAATAGACATTTTTCCAAAGAAGACATTCAGATGGTCAATGGGCACATGGAAAAATGCTCAACATGGTTAATCATTAGAAAAATGCAAATAAAACCACAATGAGATACCAACCCACACCTGTCAGAATGACTATCAATCACCAAAAAAAAAAAAAAAAATACTTGCAAATAACAAATGTTAGCAAGGATGTGAAGAAAAAGGAACCTTTGTACACCGTTGATGGGAATGTAAATTGGTACAGCTATTGTGGAAAACAATATGGAGGTTTCTCAGAAAGCTAAAAATAGAACTACCATATGATCTAGCAATACCACTCCTGGGTAAGTATATTTACAAACAAAAAGAAAAAACACAAATTTGAAAAGATAACATGCACCTCAATGTTCATAGCAGTATTATTTATAATAATCAAGATATGGAAGCAAACTAAGTGTCTATCAACAGATGAATGGATAAAAAAGACATGTTTTCTACAATGGAATAATAGTTATTTATTTTTTAATGAAATTTTGCTTTTTGCAACAGCATGAATGGACCTAATGAACTGAGTCAGACCAAGAAAGACAAACACTGTATCACTTACATGTGAAATCTAAAAAATAAAACAAACTAGTGAACATAACAAAAAAAGAAATAGACTCACAGATATAGAGAGCAGACTAGTGGCTACAGTGGGGAAAGGCAAGAGTGGAAAGTCAAAATAGCAGTAGGGTACACACTGCTATGTTTAAAATAAATGCCAAGGATACATTAAACAGTGCAGAGAATATAGCCCATATTAATAGTAGCTATAAATGTAATATAACCTATAAAAATTTTAATTACTGTTTTGTATACCTGAAGCTAATATAATATGATTAATTATATTTATATAAAAAGTCAATTAATTTTTAAAATAAATTTTTAAAAAATATCTAGAAAAAAATTGAGATAAAAGATAAAGTCTTGAAATTTTCAGAAACTGATTAAAAAATATAAAAGTGATGCAAACACTTGGAAAGATGCATAATGCTCATAGACTGGAAGAATTAATATTGTTAAAATACCCATGCTACCCAAGGCAACCTACAGATTTACTACAATCTCTATCAACATACCAGTGTCACTTTTCACAGTACTAGGACAAACAATTCTAAAATTTGTGTGGACCCACAGAAGTCCTCAAATAGCCAAAGTGATCCTGATAAAGATCAGCAAAGTTGGAGGTGTCAGGCATTCTGATTCCAAACTATACTGCAAAGCTATAATATCAAAACAGTGTAATACTGGGAAAAAAACAGACACATAGATCAAAGGAATGATCTATGAGCCCAGAAATAAACCCGTACTTACATGGTCAATTAATATATAACAAAGAAGGTGAGAATATACAATGGGGAGAAGACAACTTCTTTTATAAATAATGTTAGAAAAACTAGACATCTACATGCAAAACAATCAAACTGGACTACTATCACACACCATAAACCAAAAAAAAAGAAAACCCTTCAAATGGATTAATGACTTAAAAGTGTCCATTGATAGATGAATGGATGAAGATATTATATATACAATGTAATATTATTCAGACATTTAAATATTGAAATCTTGCCATTTGTAACAACATGAATGGTCTAGAAGGTATTATGCTCAGTGAAATAAGTCATACACAGAAAGACAAATGCCATATGATTCACTTATATGTGGAATCTAAAAAGAAATAAAACAAAATGAAATAGGATTCATAATTATAGAGAAGAAATGGATGGTTGACAGAGGGAAGGGATGGAGGATAAAGGCAGATAATTGAATATTAAAAGGTGCTAATCTCCAGTTACATAGTAAGTAAAGGACTTCCCTGATAGTCCAGTGGTTAAGCCACAACATTTCCACTTTAGGGGTCCTGGATTTGATCCCTGGTTAGAGAGCTAATAGCCCAAATGCTGTGTGGTCAAATAAAAAAATAAACTTTGGTCTGCTAAGGCATAAAAATAAACAGTAAATAATTCACAGAGGTGTAGTATACAGCATAATGAATACAGTCAGTAATATCATAAAAAGCTTTGTTACTGGACTTATCATGGTGATCATTTCATAATACTGAATGTGCAAGTGTCAAATTATTATGTAGTACACTTGAAATTAACATAACACTGTACTTCAATTACATTTCAATTAACCTTAAAGCTCAAAAAAATTGTTGAAAAACACACTGCAATTTAGAATCTTGGCAAATCAATTCTGGAAAGACAAAATAAGCCTACTTCAAACATTAGCCTCAATGGGTAACATTAGAGCTAGGTATTACAGTAAATACTATCTTTGTAGTTTTCAAATATTATCCCCAAAGCACTTATTCAGTGTTGCAGAAATAATAAAACAATAATTTTGTGTGTGTGTATTCAGTTGCTCAGTCATTTCCAACTCTTTGCAAAACCATGGACTGTACCCCACTTAGCTCCTCTGTCAATGGAATTTCCCAGGCAAGAATTCTGAAGCGGGGTGCCATTTCCTACTCTAGGAGATCTTCCCAACCCAGGGATCAAATCCCATGTCTCTTGCATCTCCTGCATTGGCAAGTAGATTGTGATTTGTTTTTTAATTTTTAACTTTTTCTTCTTGTTGTTGTTCTTTTAATGTCTCACAACCTTTTTGCTTCCCTGATTTAAAATCTTATCCTACAAAACATTGCCCACAGTGATCAAGTTAGCTACACTTTAATGAACATGTTAGAGAACCTGTTAATGTCATTTTGTGACTCTCTGGCATCCTAAATTAATCAGATTTTTGCTAGACTAAGGCAGTTGCATCATAAATGCTTTTCCAGCTGTCACTCTTGAGTATTCTTTGTAAAGGGAAGTTTGTAGACTAAACTCAGGACGGGGAATCTAAAGTCTTTCTTACTTTAGATTAATCCTACGAGGTCTTGAGAGATTTGGACACTGCTTCCTTCTCAGATGTTGTCTTCTTCTTCCTCTTGCTCCTTCTAATCCACTGTTCGGAACAGCTATGTGCTTTGAACACACCAAGGTCATTGCTGCTCAGCGCTCTTCATATCCCCATTTACTGCCACCACCTTCCCAAATACCAGTACAAGACTGGTTTCCGAAAACCCTGCCTAAATCTAAAATTTCGTCCTCCTCACAAGAACACAGCTTGCTGGTCACATTGAGATCACTGCATGAAAGTTGTGCCTAGGACAGCTGCAAGGGAGCCTGGGGAAGTGTAGTCCTTACCTTTGCGATCATTTTATCCCTGTTAATAATGCCTTTTAATTTTCTGTATTTTCTGGTATTTTTACTTATGGGCCTAACTGATCTTGGAAAGACTGATCCTTCCAGGGCTAGCCACTTCCTCAAGATAGTGAAGGACTCACCTGCAAGTGGACCTTTCACCTACAAACCAACCAAAGCCCACACTCTCCACTTCTTTCTTTATTGAGCAGTCATAGCCCAATACGCTACATCCTCATCACTACAGGGCCAAGTATCAGACCACTAGGAGCATCCCCTATACCCTAAAGCCTTAAGAATTATTTAAGCTAGTCATTCTTAAATTTGCTTAGCTTCTTACACTGCCTCACCCATTCCTTCCTGCCAGAATCCCAAAAAGGGTTCTTGGCCGCATTTTCCCCTTCCTCCTTCTTGGTACTGACCAACCCTGGTTCTCCCCCAATGTGGCCCTTTGCTGTATGCTCTGCCTCCTGTTTCTAGAGATCTTTGAGTGTAAAAACTTCCACCTTCATGACTTTCATTTCTGATCTATACGTCTTACCACATAAATCAAAACAAGCCCTGGGTACATTTTAAACATCTCCAGATAATAGTAATGGCTTGCACATCACTCTGTGAATATACTAAAATCACAGAATTAAAAACCATTTAAAACAGTGAATTTTATACTATGTGAATTATATCTAAATTTTAAGTTAAATAAAATAATAAAACAATGGGATTTGTTATAGTAGAAAAATGAAATAATATTAGGGAGGAAAGCTATGCTACAACAATATATATCAGATTAGATAAAAATATCTCTCATTTTTATGTCTGTCCTATATTATTCAGTGAATTGTATTTTATTTAACCTTTTACTTAACAATAAATCTTTAGATTTCTTCCTTTTTTCCCTGTTATAAACTATTCTGTACTTTACAACCAGATAATGCTCTTATTATCATAAGATAGATTGTTAGAAATATAATTCTTAAATTAAAGGATATGTGATTTTTTTTAAAACTAGATACTACAAATTGCTTTCCAAAATATTGTACTGATTTAGCAGGATTCTCTTAAAGGATTGAATGCCCCTTCATTTTTTTACTTAGCACTACCTATTATTTATCTTTTTAATTTTTAACAATCTAATTGGTTGTAAAAATAGATCAGTTCAGCTCAGTCACTCAGTTGTGTCCTACTCTATGCAACCCCATGGACTACAGCACGCCAGGCCTCCCTGTCCATCACCAACTCCTGGAGTTTACCCAAACTCACGTCCATTGAGTCAGTGATGCCATCCAACCATCTCATCCTCCCTCTTCCCCTTCTCCTCCTGCCCTCAATCTTTCCCAACATCAGGGTCTTTTCAAATGAGTCAGCTCTTCGCATCAGGTGGCCAAAGTACTGGAGGTTCAGCTTCAACATCAGTCCTTCCAATGAACACCCAGGACTGATCTCCTTTAGGATGTACTGATTGGATCTCCTGGCAGTCCAAGGGACTCTCAAGAGTCTTCTCCAACACCACAGTCCAAAACCTTCAGTTTTTCTGCACTCAGCTTTCTTTATAGTCCAACCCTCACATCCATACATGACTACTGGAAAAACCATAGCCTTGACTAGACGGACCTTTGTTGACAAAGTAATGTCTCTGCTTTTTAATATGCTGTCTAGGTTGGTCATAACTTTCCTTCCAAGGAGTCAGCGTCTTTTAATTTCATGGCTGCAATCACCATCTGCAGTGATTTTGGAGCCCAAGAAAATAAAGTCAGCCACTGTTACCCCATCTAGTTGCCATGAAGTGATGGGACCCGATGCCATGATCTTAATTTTCTGAATGTTGAGCTTTAAGCCAACTTTTTCATTCTCCTCTTTCACTTTCATCAAGAGACTCTTTAGTTCTTCTTCACTTTCTGCCATCAGGGTAGTGTCATCTGCATATCTGATACTCTTAAATTTGTGTAACTTTGAATATATAGGTTATTTAGCATTATTTTTATGTTGATTAGCTGTTTTCAATTCTTTCTCAGACAATTGCCTATTCATGACATTAACTCTTTATTAAGCTAGGGTATATAACCATTTATTAACCAGGGACATTGATATTAATCTCCTCTGCTGTGCTGTGCTTAGTCGCTCAGTCGTGTCCAATTCTTTGTGCCCCTATGGACTGTAGCCCACCAGGTTGCTCTGTCCATGGGGATTTTCCAGGTTAGAATACTGGAGTGGGTTGCCATGCCCTCGTCTAGAGGATCTTCCCAACCCAGGGATCAAACCTATGTCTCCTGCATTGTAGGTAGATTCTTAACCATCTGATCCACTATCTGTTTGGAAATACATAAGATCATCTCATTATATGTCTAAGAATGTGTCTTCTTTTCACTAATTCTGACTAGCTCTCAGTGTTTCCTTGAGGAAAACTCGTTTTTTATCCATTCCGGGGTACTTTTCTTCAGTTGTTTCTTTGGAAATTTCTCCTCCTCAATTTTTAACTCCTGTTAGAACTCACAGAGTAGGCACTCTAGATATCCTGAATCAGTCCTCCTTTACATTTTATATCTTCACTTGAGAGTTTCCATTTCCTTGTGATTTTAAGATAGGTCTTCCATATTTTTAAAGATAAGCACTGAGTTTTCAGTGTTGCCCCTCCTGTTTTTAATTTCCCTAATGTATTTGCCTTTTCTTTCACAATATCTTATTGAGTCACCTTAAAAATTGTGAGTGCACATTTTTAATTACTCTTCCATTTCATCAAATATAAAAGTGAAAGTGTTATATATTTCACTGCCTTAAAAGTAAAAGTGTTAATAGCTCAGTTGTGTCTGACTGTTTGCAACCACCTGGATTGTAGCCTGCCAGGCTCTTCTGTCCATGGACTTTTCCTGGCAAGAATACTACAGTGGGTAGCCATTCCCTGCTTCAAGGGATCTTTCCAACCCAGAGACCAAAGCTGGGTCTCCCGCATTGCAAGCAAGCAGATTTTTTACTGTCTGAGCCAGGGAAGCGTATCTGCCTTTGGAGAGACATTTTCTGTGGTAATTCAACTTGGTCTCCTTTTTAAACTCCACTTTTGGGCTTCCCTGATAGCTCAGTTGGTAAAGAATCCACCTGTAATGCAGGAGACCCTGGTATGATCCCTGGGTTGGGAAGATCCCCTGGAGAAGGGAAAGGCTACCCACTGCAGTATTCTGGCCTGGAGAATTCCATGGACTGTATAATTCATGGGGTTGCAAAGAGTCAGACACAACTGAGCAACTTTCACTTTCACTTAATTATTCTTTACTGATTCATGTCAGAGTATTGGTTGCCTTCACACTGGTGCTAGATAAGTAATAGTAGATATGGCCACCAATCAAATATTAATCAGATTTTCTTTTCCAGTGTAGAGCTTATCTACCAAAGCATAAGAGGGGGTAGAGGAAGCAAGCCCAAATGATTCTCAGGGTTCTGCACCTGGGATGGCAGGTCCTTTTCCGGCTGACTGAAGGCACATTCATTTAAGTAGGCAGGGCAGTTTTTTCCTGTGGTTACAGGCAGCTAACTGCAGCAGAACATCCGCTCTTATGATAAGAATATCCTCTTGGCTACTGGGTTCCCAAAGACAGTTTCACAATTGGCCAACTTCACCTCAGTTTCTGCAAGAGAGGTCAGCATTTACTAGGCCACTGGCTACCTCTGTTCAATAAGTAAATCTTAGACTTAACTGTTTTCCCCTCGCATTTACTTGTTTCCTGTCTCTCCCAGTGCCATGGCTGTTCTGTCTCCTGTGTTCTTTCTCCCTTTTCATGGGCTTTCTGCTACACTTCTACCCTCTACATACATTAAGGATATATCCATAAGCATATGCATGTATAAGGCAGTATTAGTGTACCTTAGAGAAGGAAAATGAATGTAAGCTTTTAATTCAAGTGCTTTTTATTAGGAAGTGTGCAACTTTTTAATATTGTGGGCAGTATACATGTAATATTTGGTACATGCTGCTGCTGCTGCTAAGTCACTTCAGTCGTGTCCGACTCTGTGTGACCCCATAGACAGAAGCCCACCAGGCTCCCCCATCCCTGGGATTCTCCAGGCAAGAACACTGGAGTGGGTTGCCATTTCCTTCTCCCATGTGTGAAAGTGAAGTCGCTCAGTCATGTCTGACCCTTAGCGACCCCACGGACTGCAGCCTACCAGGCTCCTCTGTCCATGGGATTTTCTAGGCAAGAGTACATGCTAAATAAGAATAATTATTACAATTAACTTCATCTCTGAACTTGCAAGGAATATTAAAAGTTAGAATATGAATATTTTTGTTAGAGTGAACCTTTCTGCTTAGACTAATGATGAGACAAAATATGATGAATTATACACTAAATATTTATTTTAAGAATAATTGCTATTTTTATTGACAGCTTGTAGAAATTGGTAATAAACTAATAAGTACAAGGTATGCACAGATTTAATTTAGGACTAAAATATATATCATACTCTTAAACATCTTTAATGCATGGCTTACATATAAAGATACAGATTCTGAGGGCTTCAGAGTAAATGGTATAGAAGGTTGACAAAAGAGATTAGTTCAAAAGAGATAAAATAAAACAAACTACCAGTATTTCATAGTACATATGACCAGTATCTGGGCTTCCCAGCAGGCACAGTGGTAAAGAATCTTTCTCCCAATGCAGGAGACACAGGCTCAATCCCTGGGTTGGGAAGATCTCCTGGAGGAGGAAATGGCAACCCACTCCAGTATTCTTTCCTGGAAAATCCCATGGACAGAGGAGCCTAGTGGTGTATAGCCCACATGGTTGCAAAGAGTCAGACGTGACTGAGCGACTGAACATGCATAACCAGTATCAAGAGTATTACACCATACACATAGCCATTAAAGTAGCAAGATGAAACCTTGCTTTAACTTTGCCTTGCCCTGAAAATTGCCTGAAATTGTAATGACAGTGCACAAAAAGGTAAAAAAAAAGCTGAATTAGTCTCATGAATGAGTATAAATCTCTAGAGATTTTGATGAATATTCTCAAATGAAACCATCAAATAGGTAGTTTTGAATAGATAGATTAGTAATCAGAGAGGCAGAGTATACACCCCAAATGCTGCAAATACCTACAAGTAAAACAGTCAGAGCCATTCTTTTAGGAACAATGAATTTCCAAATCAGCAGAGAGGCTGCAGGTGTGGGAAAGTACTCTGAAATCAGTGACTAATGAAATTTCTATCAAATTGCTGTTGCCCTTCCTATCTACTTACTTCCTTTCCCCACTTCCATGTATTTGAAGCCACTGAAAATGGTGGCATACACTCCCGGGGTTAAGAGAACAGGCCAGCTTTCTAGAGAAGTAAAGCAGTATGCCTGAAGAGCAACAGAGGTCGTATGTGGGTGCTGACAACCAGAACCTTTTCTTTTGCTTGGAACTGTGAATAGGTAGATTTGCCTATTCCTCACCCATTAGTGTATCCTAGAGTTAAAACCTTCTAGTCAATAGCTTCCATAAGGCTCTTATCCATATCCATCAGAGGGAAGAAAGAATGAAAACCACAATCACAGAAAATTAATCAAACTGATCGCATGGACCACAGCCTTGTCTAACTCAATGAAACTATGAGCCATGCAGTGTAGGGCCACCCAAGATGGACGGGTCCTGGTGGAGAGTTCTGACAAACTGTGGTCTACTGGAGAGGGGAATGGCAAACCACTTCAGTATTCTTGCCTTGAGAACCCCATGAACAGTATGAAAAAGTAAAAAGATAAGACACTGAAAGATGAACTCCCCAGGCCAGTGGGTGCCCAATATGCTACTAGAAAACAATGCAGAAATAAATTCAGAAAGAATGAAAAGATGGAGCCAAAGCAAAAACAACACCCAGTTGTGGATGTGACTGATGATGGAAGTAAAGTCCAATGCTAAAGAACAATATTGCATGGGAACCTGGAATGTTAGGTCCATGAATCAAGGTAAATTGGAAGTGGTCAAACAGGAGATGGCAAGAGTAAACATCGACATTTTAGGAATCAGTGAACTAAAATGGACTGAAATGGGCGAATTTAACTCAGATGACCATTATATCTACTACTATGGGCGAGAATCCCTTAGAAAAAATAGAGTAGCCCTCATAGTTAACTAAACAGTCTGAAATGCAGTACTTGGATGCAATCTCAAAAACGACAGAATGGTCTCTGTTTCCAAGGCAAACCATTCAGTTTCATAGTAATCCAAGTCTATGCCCCAACCAATAATGCTGAAAAAAATGAAGTTGAACAGTTCTATGAAGACCTATAAGACCCGCTAGAACTAACACCCCCAAAAGTTGTCCTTTTCATTATAGAGGACTGAAATGCAAAAGTAGGAAGTCAAGAGATACCTGGAGTAACAGGCAGATTTAGCCTTGGAGCACGGAATGAAGTAGGGAAAAGATTAACAGAGTTTTGCCAAGAGAACACACTGGTCATATCAAACACCCTCTCCCAACAACACAAGAGAAGACTCTACGCATGGACATCACCAGATAGACGATCAATACCAATATCAGATTGACTATGTTCTTTGCAGCCAAAGATGGAGAAGCTCTATACAGTCAGCACAAACAAGACCAGGAGCAGACTTTGGCTCAGAGCAAGAACACCTTATGTCAAAATGCAGAGTTAAATTGAAGAAAGTAGGGAAACCACTAGACCATCCAGGTACAACCTAAATCAAATCCCTTATGATTATACAGTAGAGGTGACAAATAGATTCAAGGGATTAGGTCTGATAGACAGAGTGCCTGAAGAACTATGCATGGAGGTTCATGACACTGCATAGGAGGCAGTGATCAAGATCATCCCCAAGAAAAAGAAATGCAAAAAGGCAAAATGGTTGTCTGAGGAGGCCTTAATAGCTGTGAAAAGAAGAGAACCTAAAGGCAAAGGAGAAAATGAAAGATATACCCATTTGAATGCAGAGTTCCAAAGAATAGCAAGGAGAGATAAGAAAGCCTTCCTCAGCGATCAATGCAAAGAAATAGAGGAAAACAGTAGAGTGGGAAAGACTAGGGATCTCTTCAAGAAAATGAGAGATACCAAGGGAATATTTCATGCAAAGATGGGCTCAATAAAGGACAGAAATGATAGGGACCTAACAGAAGCAGAAGATATTAAGAAGAGGTGGCAAGAATACACAGAAGAACTGTACAAAAAAGATCTTCCTGACTCAGATAATCATGATGGTGTGATCACTCACCTAGAGCCAGACATCCTGGAATGTGAAGTCAAGTGGGCCTTAGGAAGCATCACTACGAACAAAGCTAGTGGAGGTGATGGAATTCCAGTGGAGCTATTTCAAATCCTAAAAGATGATGCTGTGTAAGTGCTGCACTCAGTATTGTAGCAAATTTGGAAAACTCAGAAGTGGCCACAGGACTGGAAAAGATCAGTTTTCATTCCAATCCCAAAGAAAGGAAGTGCTAAAGAATGTTCAAACTACCATACAATTGCACTTATCCTACACACTAGCAAAGTAATGCTCAAAATTCTCCAAGCCAGGCTTCAACAGTCTATGAACCATGAATTTCCAGATGTTCGAGCTGGATTTAGAAAAGGCAGAGGAACCAGAGATCAAATTATCAACATCTGTTGAATCATCGAAAAAGCAAGAGAGTTCCAGAAAACATCCATTTCTGCTTTATTGACTATGCCAAAGCCTTTGACTCTGTGGATCACAACAAACTGTGGAAAGTTCTTCAAGAGATGGGAATAACAGACCATCTTACACGCCTCCTGAGAAATCTGTATGCAGGTCAACAAGCAACAATTAGAACTGGACATGGAACAACAGACTGGTGCCAAATTGGGAAAGGAGTACAGAGAGAGTGGAAAATACATTGCCTCCATAACATAAGAACAGGCTGCCATTGCCAGAAGTGTGGGGGAGGGGTAGTGTTGTGGTGGGGGAACTGCAGAGGTCCAGCCAAACTATTTATAGAGTGAGGGTCAGAAAAAAAGAATTGTTCGACATGGAAAGAATAAGAAACTCTTTTTTTCTGAAATCATTTTTTGAAATTTAAAATGCATACACATGATATAGGAAGAATCAGATTCCAAAAACATGGTTCAGTTCAGTTCAGTCGCTCAGTCATGTCCGACCCTTTGTGACCCCATGAATCACAGCACGCCAACCTCCCTGTCCATCACCAACTCCCGGAGTTCACTCAAACTCATGTCCATCAAGTCGGTGATGCCATCCAGCCATCTCATTCTCTGTCATCCCCTTCTCCTCCTGCCCCCAATCTTTCCCAGCATCAGAGTCTTTTCCAGTGAGTCAACTCGTCGCATGAGGTGGCCAAAGTATTGCAGTTTCAACTTTAGCATCAGTCCCTCCGATGAGCACCCAGGATTGATCTCCTTTAGAATGGACTGGTTGGATCTCCTTGCAGTCCAAGGGACTCTCAAGAGTCTTCTCCAACACCACAGTTCAAAAGCATTGATTCTTCGGCGATCAGCTTTCTTTACAGTCCAACTCTCACATCCATACATGACCACTGGAAAAACAATAGCCTTGACTAGACAGACCTTGGTTGGCAAAGTAATGTCTCTGCTTTTTAATATACTATCAAGGTTGGTCATAAATTTCCTTCCAAGGACTAAGCGTCTTTTAATTTCATGGCTGCAATCAGCATCCGCAGTGATTTTGGAGCCCAAAAAATAAAGTCTGACACTGTTCCACTGTTTCCTCATCTATTTCCCATGAAGTGATGGGACCAGATGCTATGATCTTTGTTTTCTGAATGTTGAGCTTCAAGCCAACCTTTTCACTGTCCTCTTTCACTTTCATCAAGAGGCTTTTTAGTTCCTCTTCACTCTGCCATAGGGTGGTGTCATCTGCATATCTGAGGTTATTGATATTTCTCCCAGCAAACTTGATTCCAGCTTGTGCTTCTTCCAGCCCAGCATACATGAGCTCAAAGGAAGGATATCCCATGAGGACAGCTGTGCAAAAATTCCCTGAGAACAATTAGACTAAATTAGAAAAGTAGTCCTAAATTTCCAAAAGAATGTCCTTAAATACAAGAACGGTATGGGTGTTGTTGAACAGTGTGATTATGAAGCTAGCAAATCTAGTCACTAGTGACTAGCTACTAGTCACACATGCCCATTTGCATTTGAATTTAAGTTTTTTTTTTTTCCTTTGCCACACTACCCACATTTCCAGGGCTTAACAGCCACATGCAACTAGTGGCTACTAGACTGCACAGCACATATATAAAATATTTTCATCATCACTGAAAACTCTTTTTGATCTTGGTGGTATGGTGAGCATAAATCATGCATTCATTTTTCAACAAATACCCACTGAGTAGCTTCTTTCTGAAGAATGGAAAAGGCTAAGACTATAGCATCCACAACAATATAGCAAAGTCCTTCTCATGGGACCTTAATATGTAACAGATAGATAACAAAAAATGTATAGCATAATGAAAAGGATTGACAGCTGCTAAGAGAACTAAAGTAGTGTAAAGAGATAGAAGAGATTGAGAGCAAGGGCTGTTTGAATTTGGGGAAGAGTGGAGGCACTGATGCTGAAGCTGAAACTCCAATATTTGGCCACCTGATGCAAAGAGCTGACTCATTTGAGAAACCCCTGTTGCTAGGAAAGATTGAAGGTAGGAGGAGAATGGGATTTCAGAGGATGAGATGGCTGGATGGCATCACCAACTCAATGGACATGAGTTTGAGTAAACTCCAGGAGTTGGTGATGGACAGGGAGGCCTGGCATGCTGCAATTCATGGGGTCGCAAAGAGTCGGACATGACTGAGCAACTGAACTGAACTGAACTGATGAGTGGTGGTTTCTCTGAGAATGTGATGTGTCTGGGAACTGGGGTAAAAAAGTCACATGAAAACCTGTAGGAAGCAAATTCCAGGTAAAGAGAAAAACAAGTGAAAAGACCCTGAGGTGAACACTTTTTTTCTTAGTTGAAATGTAGTTGCTTTACAATGTTGGCCAATATCTGCTACACAGCAAAGTTACTCACTTTGACACATATATAGATTCTTTTTTAATATTATTTCCCATTTTGATTTATCTGAGGAGATTGAATATAGTTCCCTGTGCTATACAGTAGGACCTTGTTGTTTATAAATTCTAAATGTAATAGTTTGCATCTACCAACCCCAAATTCCCAGTCTATCCATCTCACTCTCCCATACTCCTTGGCAACCACAAGTCTGATCTCTATGTCTGTGAGTCTCTTTCTGTTTTGTAGATAGGTTCATTTGTATCATATTTTAAATTCTACATATAAGTGATATCATATGGTATTTGTCTTTCTCTTTCTAACTTACTTCACTTAGTATGATAATCTCTAGTTGCATCCATGTTGCTACAAATGGCATTATTATTTTTAATGGCTGAATCCTCTTTATACATTCATCTGTTGATGGACATTTAAATTGTTTCCAGTTTTGGTTATTGTGAATAGTGCTACTATGAACATAGGGGTGCATGTATCTTAAGTTACAGTTTTGCCTGGTATATGCCCAGGAATGGGGTTGCTATATCATAAGTTAATTCTATTTTGAGTTTTCTGAGGAACATCCATACTGTTTTCCATAGTGGCTCCACCAACTTACATTCCCATCAACACTGTGGGAGGGTTCCTTTTCTCTAGTCCTCTCAGCATTTGTTATTTGGAGACTTTTTAATGGTGGCCATTTTGAGTGGTGTGAGATGGTACTTCTTTGTAGTTTTGATTTGCATTTACCCAATACTTTGGCCACCTCATGCGAAGAGTTGACTCACTGGAAAAGACTCTGATGCTGGGAGGGATTGGGGACAGGAGAAGAAGGGGACGACAGAGAATGAGATGGCTGGATGGCATCACCCACTCGATGGACATGAGTTTGAGTGAACTCTGGGAATTTGTGATGGACAGGGAGGCCAGGCATACTGTGATTCATGGGGTTGCAAAGAGTTGGACACAACTGAGTGACTTAACTGAACTGAATAATTCATGATGTTGGGGATCTTTTCATTTGCCTACTGGCCATCTGTATGTCTTCTTTTCGAGAGATGTCTATTAAAGGTCTTGTGTTTTAACTGAGTTGACTTTTTTGTTTTGTTTTGAGTCGTATGAGCTGTTTGTATATTTTGGCAACTAAGCCCTTGTCATTCCCATCATTTGTAAGTATTTTCTCCCATTCCCTAGGTTATCTTCAAAGATGGTAAGTTTGATTAGATCCATTTTGTTTATTTTTGCCTTTATTTCTATTGCCTTGGGAAACTGACCTAAGAAGACACTAGTTCAATATACATAAGAGAATGTTTTGCCTATGCTATCCTCTAAGAGTTTTATGGTATTATGTCTTAGGTTTAAGTCTTTTAACCATTTTGAGTTTATTTTTGTGCATATTGTGAGGGTATGTTCTAACATTTATTTACATGTGACTGTCCAATTTTCCCAGGGGCTCCCAGGTAACTAGTGGTAAATAATCCATCTGCCAGTGCAGGAGCCACAACAAATGTGAGTTTCATCCCTGGGTTGGGAAGATCCCCTGGAGGAGGAAATGACAACCCTCTCCAGTATTCTTGCTGGGATGATCCCAGGAAGAGAGGAGCCTGGCAGGCCACAGTCCAAGAGGTTGCAAAGAGTCAACAAGTGAGCACATCTAACTTTCCCAGCACCACTTGCTGAAGAGACTGTATTTTTACCTTTGTCAAAGGTTAATTGACCATAGGTGTGTGGATTTGTTTCTGGACTCTATCTGGTTCTGTTGATCCATATGTATGTTTTTGTACCAGTACCACACTCTTTTGATTACTGTAGCTTTGTAGTATTGTCTGATGTCTCAGAGTCTTATACCTCCTACTTTGTTTTTGTTACTCACTATTGCTTTGGCAATTCTGGATCTTTTATGGTTCCATATAAATTTTTGGATTACTTGTTCTGTGCTGTGTGTAGTCACTCAATCATGTCTGACTCTTTGCAACCCCATCGACTGTAGCCCACCAGGTTCCTCTGTCCGTGGTGATTCTCCAGGCAAGAATACTGGAATGGGTTGTCATACCCTCCTCCAGGGAATCTTCCCAACCCAGGGATCAAACCCAGGGCTCCAGCATTGCAGGCGGATCCTTTACCGTCTGAGCCACTAAAGGTCATGGGTAATTTGATAGGGATCATATTGAATCTGTAGATTACTTTGGATTGTATTGTCATTTTAACAATGGTAATTCTTCCAATAAAAGAGTATGGGATATCTTTCCATTTCTTTGAATTCTTTTTAATTTCTTTTATCAACAGAAGAACTTTGTTGATCCTCAACATTTGTGACAGAATGGTAAGGGGGCTATGAAACAGCAAACATGGTGGGAAGTAGAAGGAAAGAATGTCAGAGAAGTAAGCAGAAGGCATATTATGCATGAAATCACAGGCAAGAGTCAGGGTGTAGAGTTTTGTCCTAGGAGTAATGGGAAATTTGTGTGTAGCGGAGGGTAACATGATCAAATTTATGTTTTAAAACCATCCCTTTAGTTGTTTTGGTATCAAATTAATGACAGAAATTCAGGTGTAGAAGCAAAATTCTATCTAAAAAAATTTTAGATAAAGTAAATGTATCTACAAGAAAGTTCCTGATTCATATAGGATACAAATGGAACTAGGAAATGATCTGTCCAATGAATGAAGCTTAAGAATTAAACTTTCATTTAACCTTGAGATCTGAAACATTCTCCTTCAAAGGATAGGTTTAGTTATAAAATTATACTTCCTTGTCTACAAATTAATTTCAATAGTGGGTTTTGCAAAGAATAATTATGTGAGCAAACTATTATAAGTCTTATTTATTAGAAACAAATGTTCATAATAAATCTATAAGAAAGAATGAAATAAAATCATATTAATGGTTACAGATTTAAGATTATACAAATTTAAAAGAATAACATAACTGACAATTCAGAAGGTGGAGACTAGCAAAAATTTTTTCATGTCACATAGTGAAATGTTGATGGAATAACTAATAGACGTTTAAATGTTAAATCATTATTTAACAGCATTGAGTTAATTGGAATAAGACTAAAAATAAATAGCAAAATAACAAAATTCAGGAAGAGCTCAGTATATTAGAAGGGAGTCAGTTGGTCTATTTAAATCAGCTGAATCAAGAAATACCAGTAAAAATATATTACTCATAATTATTATAATCCCTAAGATAATAAATCAGAAATGTGTAAAAAGTGGTTATCTCTAAGGAGCAAAAGACTTACAAGAGCTTCTTTATGGTCATTTAATACCATTTTGAAGCATTTGAGTTTTTTACTATGTGCTTGTCACGCTAATTCTACGTGAGATATAAATTACTGATATTATATATTACACTTAATTCCTTCAAACAATAAAATTTATATGGATTAGCAAAAAAGAAATTTAGATGCTGAATAAATGTTCTACTTTTTTTTCTTGATGTGTATTTTGTTTGCTATAAGTAACCACAGCAAACATTAGAAATAGCTTATTCAAAAAATGGGCCATACAGCCAGTTCAGCTACAATAAAAGCAAATTTTAAAAATTGTTCTCAGTGCTTCCAGGCCTATTGTTGAAAAATACATGATTGAAATTTAAAGAATAAGTGGACAAAAATTGCAAGTCGTATTGAGTATTAAAAGCCATGATACATAGGTCATGACAAAAATTGCCATCCAACATTTTCTTTCCCCAAAAGGTAAATAATTCATACATAATGAATTATGTACAAGGGGAAAAAAGGAAGAAGAGAGTAGTAACATTTTGTTGTATTTGATCAATATAGAGATTTAAATGCACAAAGATCTCTGAGGCTAATGCCAAACCTGAAAAAGTTGTTGGCAGCTTTTATACCCTTTAAGACCAATTGCTGCATAATCAGAGGTCATAAGAGATGAAAGCTTATGTGTGTTCCAAGTAAATGTCTGGCATATACAGCACCTCAGAGGCAGAAAAAAAATTTTGAAAAATACCATTCCCAATGTCAGAAAAGAGAGTAGAAAGTGAAAGACAGAGGTGCCTCTCATCAGCAGAGAGATGATACCCGTGATGTCCAATTCACACACCAAGAGAAGCTGTTTACAGAGAGTTAAAAAGATCAGAAGGGAGCCTAAGGAGTCCCCTGCCAAAATTCATTTTTTAAAAAAAGACAGTTTTGTTTCAGAAGCACATAAAGAAATCAATTGAATAAATATCAAAAGGAATCTTAGCAGTCAAGATCAGCTCCTTGAAACCTCCTACTTAACCATGTGCCTTGAATTATAAAGCATATTTTAACTATTTAAGGAAAAGAAAAAAAATCACATTGTGAAGTTGAAGTAATATTAACAGTTTCATTGCTATGGATGATCATTATAATCTGTAATTACAGCTTTTGAAGAAAGAAGAATCTGTGTTGAAATAGCTACATGTATGATTTACAAATCCTAAAAGGAAAGTTTTAAATTCCTTTTAAATAATTCTATATTTGACAAGTTATAATAAATAACTCTGATGTTAACCAAATAACAGAATGTACTCTGAATAGATTAGATATTATATTAATATAACAAAATATCAGAGCCTACAGATTATGAATACAAATATTATACTCACGTATTTATCAAGAATTTAAAATTTTTATGTTCTTGCCACTAGAGGACTTCAGAAAGAGTCTTTATAGAATTTACCAAGTAAACAGGGGAAGGGAGTCTCAGTATGAAAGCTATCTAGTCAAACTCTTTCAATTTAATGAGAACCTTGAGATTATAAAGAATTATTCTACTAAAATTTATATACTTAACTATTGCTGAGGCTGCTGCTGCTGCTGCTGCTGCTAAGTCGCATCAGTTGTGTCCGACTCTGTGCGACCCCATAGATGGCAGCCCACCAGGCTCCCCCGTCCATGGGATTCTCCAGGGAAGAACACGGAGTGGGTTGCCATTTCCTTCTCCAATGCATGAAAGTGAAAAGTGAAGAAGTCGCTCAGCCGAGTCCGACTCTAAGCGACCCCATGGACTGCAGTCTACCAGGCTCCTCCGTCCATGGGATTTTCCAGGCAAGAGTACTGGAGTGGGGTGCCATTGCCTTCTTTGATTGCTGAGGCTGCTGCTGCTAAGTCACTTCACTCGTGTCCGACTCTGTGTGACCCCATAGACGGAAGCCCACCGGTCTCCCCTATCCCTGGGATTCTCCAGGCAAGAACACTGGAGTGGGTTGCCATTTCCTTCTCCAATATGTGAAAGTGAAAAGTGAAAGTGAAGTCGCTCAGTCGTGTCCGACCCTTAGCGACCCCACGGACTGCAGCCTACCAGGCTCCTCCATCCATGGGATTTTCCAGGCAAGAGTACTGGAGTGGCTTGCCATTGCCTTCTCCGTTGCTGAGGCTAGGATTATAGAAATAACACTGATTTTGGACAATTATTCCTTGAAGTCAGTTTTATATATTATTCAGGTTTATTTACAAAATGTATTTGTCAGGGCACATTTGATGAGAAGTCATAGAAATGAAAGTCATATTCTCTTAATCCAAAAAGAGTTTATTGACTCTTGTAACTAGAAATTGAGCATTATTTGTCTGCAAGTATGGCTGGATATGAGCTTTCCAGGTAGCACAGTGGTAAGGAATCCACCTGCCAATGCAGGAGACGCAATAGAGTCAGGTTCAATGCCTGTGTCAGAAGATCCCCTGCAGTAGGAAATGGCGACGCCAGTAGTTTTACCTGGGAAATTCCATGGACAGAGAAGCTGGACTGGCTACAGTACATGGGGTTGCAAAGAATCGGACACAACTGAGTGACTGAACATACACACACATGACTGGGTCTGGGTTTTGTTTTTTTCTAAGTTGCTTCTAGTGCCTTTCAGTTCAGTTCAGTTCAGTTCAGTCGCTCAGTCGTGTCCGACTCTTTGCGACCCCATGAATCACAGCACGCCAAGCCTCCCTGTCCATCACCAACTCCCGGAGTTCATTAAAACTCATGTCCATCGAGACAGTGATGTCATCCAGCCATCTCATTCTGTGTCGTTCCCGTCTCCTCCCACCCCCAACCCTTCCCAGCATCAGACTCTTTTCCAGTGAGTCAACTCGTCGCATGAGGTGGCCAAAGTATTGGAGTTTCAGTTTTAACATCAGTCCTTCCAGAGAACACCCAGGATTGATCTCCTTTAGAATGGACTGGTTGGATCTCCTTGCAGTACAAGGGACTCTCAAGAGTCTTCTCCAGCACCACAGTTCAAAAGCATCAGTTCTTCCGCGATCAGCTTTCTTCATAGTCCAACTCTCACATCCAAACATGACCACGGGAAAAACCATAGCCTTGACTAGACGGACCTTGGTTGGCAAAGTAATGTCTCTGCTTTTTAATATACTATCTAGGTTGGTCATAACTTTCCTTCCAAGGAGTAAGCGTCTTTTAATTTCATGGCTGCAATCAGCATCTGCAGTGATTTTGGAGCTCAAAAAAATAAAGTCTGACACTGTTTCCCCTGTTTCCCCATCTATTTCCCATGAAGTGATGGGACCAGATGCCATGATCTTTGTTTTCCGAATGTTGAGCTTCAAGTCAAACTTTTCACTCTCCTCTTTCACTTTCATCAAGAGGCTTTTGAGTTCCTCTTCACTTTCTGCCATAAGGGTGGTGTCATCTGCATATGTGAGGTTATTGATATTTCTCCCAGCAATCTTGATTCCAACTGGTGCTTCTTCCAGCCCAGCGTTCCTCATGATATACTCTGCATATAAATTAAATAAGCAGGGTGACAATATACAGCCTTGACGTACTCCTTTTCCTATTTGGAACCAGTCTGTTGTTCCATGTCCAGTTCTAACTGTTGCTTCCTAACCTGCATACAGGTTTCTCAAGAGGCAGGTCAGGTGCTCTGGTATTCCCATCTCTTTCAGAATGTACCACAGTTTATTGTGATCCACACAGTCAAAGGCTTTGGCATAGTCAATGAAGCAGAAATAGATGTTTTTCTGGAACTCTCTTGCTTTCTCCATGATCCAGCAGATGTTGGGAATTTGATCCATGGTGCCTCTGCCTTTTCTAAAACCTGCTTGAACATCTGGAAGTTCACGGTTCACATACTGCTGAAGCCTGGCTTGGAGAATTTTGAGCATATCTTTACTAGCGTGTGAGATGAGTGTAATTGTGCGGTAGTTTGAGCATTCTTTGGCATTGCCTTTCTTTGGGACTGGAATAAAGACTGACCTTTTCCAGTCCTGTGGTCACTGCTGAGTTTTCCAAATTTGCTGGCATATTGAGTGCAGCACTTTCACAGCATCATCTTTCAGGATTTGAAATAGCTCAACTGGAATTCCATCACCTCCACTAGCTTTGTTCATAGTGATGCTTCCTAAGGCCCATTTGACTTCACATTCCAAGATGTCTGGCTCCAGGTGAGTGATCACGCCATCATGAATATCTTCGTCGTGAAGATCTTTTTTGTACCGTTCTTCTGTGTATTCCTGCCACCTCTTCTTAATATCTTCTGCTTCTGTTAGGTCCATACCATTTCTGTCCTTTATCGAGCCCATCTTTGCATGAAATGTTCCCTTGATATCTCTAATTTTCTTGAAAAGATCTCTTGTTTTTCCTATTCTGTTGTTTTCCTCTATTTCTTTGCATTGATCACTGAGGAAGGCTTTCTTATCTCTCCTTGCTATTCTTTGGAACTCTGCATTCAGATGCTTATATCTTTCCTTTTCTCATTTGCTTTTCGCTTCTCTTCTTTTCACGGCTATTTGTAAGGCTTCCTCAGGCAGCCATTTCGCTTTTTTGCATTTCTTTTCCATGGGGATGGTCTTGGTCCCTGTCTCCTGTACAATGTCACGAACCTCCGTCCAGAGTTCATCAGGCACTCTATCTATCAGATCTAGACCCTTAAATTTATTTCTTACTTCCACTGTATAATCATAAGGGATTTGATTTAGGTCATATCTGAATGGTCTAGTGGCCTTGGCTATGCTTTATTCTAGAATGGCCTCACACTGCTTAAGTGGCATTCCCTGTACCTAGAGGTTAACTCCCTAACTACTTCATTTCTGGTAAATAATAGCCTTTATTCCTTAATATTTGTAATGAAATCCTGGAATTGAGCTTTATTGGCCTGACATGCCATAGGCTCACTGCTGGAGTTCAACAGGAATGAAAGAATAGATTTAAACCCCACCATTACCAAAAAGTGGAGAAGGCAATGGCAAGCCACTCCAGTACTATTGCCTAGAAAATCCCATGGGTGGAGGAGCCTGGTAGGCTGCAGTCCGTGGAGTCGCTGAGGGTCAGACACGACTGAGCGACTTCACTTTCACTTTTCACTTTCACACATTGGAGAAGGAAATGGCAACCCACTCCAGTGTTCTTGCCTGGAGAATCCCAGGGACGGGGGAACCTTGTGGGCTTCCGTCTATGGGGTCACACAGAGTCGGACACGACTGAAGTGACTTGGCAGTAGCAGTAGCAATTACCAAAAAGAAACCACATGAAATGAGAAAGGGGCAAGATGGTTTTTAAGGAAAATTAATGTGGTTTTAGAAAAGGCAGAGGCACCAGAGATCAAATTGCCAACATCCGCTGGATCATGGAGAAAGCAAGAGAGTTCCAGAAAAACATCTATTTCTGCTTCATTGACTATTCCAAAGCCTTTGACTGTGTGGATCACAATAAACTGTGGTACATTCTGTAAGTTGGACTGTGAAGAAAGCTGATCGCCGAAGAATCGATGCTTTTGAACTGTGGTGTTGGAGAAGACTCTTGAGAGTCCCTTATACTGCAAGGAGATCCAACCAGTCCATTCTAAAGGAGATCAATCCTGGGTGTTCATTGGAAGGACTGATGTTGAAGCTGAAACTGCAATACTTTGGCTACCTCATGCGACGAGTTGACTCACTGGAAAAGACTCTGATGCTGGGAAAGGTTGGGGGCGGGAGGAGAAGGGGACGACGGAGAATGAGATGGCTGGATGGCATCACCGACTCTGTGGACATGAGTTTGAGTGTACTCCGGGAGTTGGTGATAGACAGGGAGGCCTGGTGTGCTGTAATTCATGGGGTTGCGGAGAGTCGGACACGACTGAGCAACTGAACTGAACTGAACTGAACATTCTGAAAGAGATGGGAATACCAGACCACCTGACCTGCCTCTTGAAAAACCTGTATGCAGGTCAGGAAGCAACAGTCAGAACTGTACATGGAACAACAGACTGGTTCCAAATAGGAAAAGGAGTACATCAAGGCTGTATATTGTCACCCTGCTTATTTAACTTATATGCAGAGTACATCATAAGGAACACTGGGCTGGAAGAAGCACCAGCTGGAATATAGATTACTGGGAGAAATATCAATAACCTCAGATATGCAGATGACACTACCCTTATGGCAGAAAGTGAAGAGGAACTCAAAAGCCTCTTGATGAAAGTGAAAGAGGAGAGTGAGAAGGTTGGCTTGAAGCTCAACATTCAGAAAACAAAGATCATGGCATCTGGCCCCATCACTTCATGGGAAATAGATGGAAAAACAGTGGAAACAGTGTCAGACTTTATTTTTTGAGCTCCAAAATCACTGCAGATGCTGATTGCAGCCATGAAATTAAAAGAAGCTTACTCCTTGGAAGGAAAGTTATGACCAACCTTGATAGTATATTAAAAAGCAGAGACATTACTTTGCCAAACAAGGTCCGTCTAGTCAAGGCTATGGTTTTTCCCGTGGTCATGTATGGATGTGAGAGTTGGACTGTAAAGAAAGCTGATCGCCAAACAATTGATGTTTTGAACTGTGGTGTTGGAGAAGACTCTTGAGAGTCCCTTGGACTGCAAGGAGATCCAACCAGTCCATTCTAAAGGAGATCAATCCTGGGTGTTCATTGGAAGGACTGATACTAAAACTGAAACTGCAATACTTTGGCCACTTCATGTGACGAGTTGACTCCCTGGAAAAGACTCTGATGCTGGGAAAGGTTGGGAGTGGGAGGAGAAGGGGATGACAGAGAATGAGATGGCTGGATGGCATCACCGACTCTGTGGACATGAGTTTGAGTGAACTCCAGGAGTTGGTGATGGACAGGGAGGCCTGGCGTGCTGTGATTCATGGGGTCACAAAGAGTCGGACACGACTGAGCAACTGAACTGAACTGAACTGAATGTATTCTTCCAAGACCAAAGGAAAATGAACTGTTATTAAGCAAAAGTAGGAGATATCCACCAGATTCAATTGGTTTCATTTTTTTCTTATTAAGATGACATCACATGTGACACACTTAATATCATGGTGTTGTAGAAAGACCATCAGAAATGGAGACAGGGAGTTCTAATTGTATGACCTTGAGTAAGTTGACAGCCTTTCTGAATCTACTTTCTTCCTACATAAATTGTTTTAAAAGCTTATTCATCTTTGCATTCTATGAATGATTTGATGAAGGAAAAAAGAACTTGGTAAATAAAGGTTCATAAGCCAGGAATGAAAATAGGCTCTGTGTTACTCAACTTCAGAGGACATCATTCATGTAGAATATACTAGAAGAAATCCAGCAATTTTAATCTATAAAATGGGGCTAGTAACACCTTCTTTACAGAGTGCTATGGAGGTTTAATATGATAATATGGAAAGTGTTCAGTATAGGGTTGACCACTATTATGGATTGAATTGTGTCCCCCCCAAAAGATATATCAATGTCCTTCCTGCTAGTACTTCAGAATGTGACCGTATTTGGAAAAAGAGTGACTGCAGATGTAATTAGTTAAGATGAGGTCATACTGAAATAGGGTGAGCCTTTAATATAACTGGTGTCCTTATAAACAAAAAAGAGAAACACACAGGGAGAAGGACATCAGGTAAAGACAAATAGGAAAGAAATCAACCCTGTGAAAATGGAAGAGAAAATTAGAGCCCTAAGAAAATTGGAGTGACTAGTTATACACCAAGGTAAAGATTGCAGGTCATCTCCAGAAGCGAAGAGAGTCATGGAACCAGATTATTGCTTAAAACTCTCAGGAGGAATCAGCATTACCAACAGCCTGATTTCAGCCTTCCAGACTTCAAAGCTGTGAGAGAATATGTTTCTGTGGTTTTGTTGGGCAGGAAGGGGGACCCCTTCCAGGACCCAAGAATGGGCTCTTATCTAGCACTCGGAATTGAATTGTCTGAGGAGACACACATGTTGACAAAGCAAGAGGCTTTATTGGGAAGGGCTGTCCTGGCAGAAAGCAGTAGGCTAAGGACACTACCCTTATGGCAGAAAGTGAAGAGGAACTCAAAAGCCTCTTGATGAAAGTGATAGAGGAAACTGAAAAGGTTGGCTTGAAGCTCAACATTCAGAAAACGAAGATCATGGCATCTGGTCCCATCACTTCATGGGAAATAGATGGAAAAACAGTGGAAACAGTGTCAGACTTTATTTTTTTGGGCTCCAAAATCACTGCAGATGCTGATTGCAGCCATGAAATTAAAAGACGCTTGCTCCTTAGAAGGAAAGTTATGACCAACCTTGATAGTATATTAAAAAGCAGAGACATTACTTTGCCAACCAAGGTCCGTCTAGTCAAGGCTATGGTTTTTCCCGTGGTCATGTATGGATGTGAGAGTTGGACTGTGAAGAAAGCTGATCGCCGAAGAATCGATGCTTTTGAACTGTGGTGTTGGAGAAGACTCTTGAGAGTCCCTTATACTACAAGGAGATCCAACCAGTCCATTTTAAAGGAGATCAATCCTGGGTGTTCATTGGAAAGACTGATGCTAAAGCTGAAACTCCAATACTTTGGCCACCTCATGCGACGAGTTGACTCACTGGAAAAGACTCCGATGCTGGGAAAGGTTGGGGGCGGGAGGAGAAGGGGACGACAGAGAATGAGATGGCTGGATGGCATCACCGATTCTGTGGACATGAGTTTGAGTGAGCTCCGGGAGTTGGTGATGGACAGGGAGGCCTGGCGTGCTGTGATTCATGGGGCCGCAGAGAGTCGGACACGACTGAGCGACTGAACTGACTGACTGAAGGGAACCCAGGAAAATTGCTCTTTCACATAGCTTGCAGCCTCAGGTTTTATGATGGGATTAGTTTCCAGGTTTTCTGGGTTAATCATTCTGACTCAAGTCCTTCCTGGTGGTACATGCATTGCTCAGCCAAGATGGATGCCAGTGAGAAGAATTCTGGGATGTGGAAGGACACGTGGTGTCTCCTTTTGACCTTTCCCAAACTCTTCTGGTTGGTGGTGGCTTGTTAGTTCCATGTTCCATACTAGGACCTCCTGTCACAACATAACTCACACAAATAGTTACTATGGTGCCTGGCCAAGGTGGGTGGTTTCAGTCAGTGTGCTTCCCCTAAAAGTTTTAAGCCACCCAGTTCATACTTTCTTGCAGCATCTCTAGAAAATCAATGCAACCACTAAAGAAGTCATAGCTAGTTAAATTCGAAAGTATTTTAATGTGTTCTAAATATAGCACTACTCATATTTTAAGTCATTTGACATTTTGAAAATAAGAATATTCAACAATCTTTGGATTTGTATTGGTCATCTTGAGTATCTTTATAACACTTGCCACTTCTGCCTATTCCCTTCTAGAAAGCCTCTCGTTTTTGCTTGATATCTTTCTTTTCCAGCTCTTCATCTATTCCTCTGACTAGCTGTTTTCTTTGTCATGTCTCCCCTTTTTGATAGTGGGTACCTTAGATATTGGATAGCTTTCTGATACTGGGTGGCCTCAGCCTACAGCGACTTGAAGCAGGATTTCAGTTTGCCAACCAGAGATAAAGTCTGACCCCAACAGTGAGAGCACTGAATCCTAACCACCAGACCACATGGGTCAGTAGCCAGTGACAAGTGTTTATTAGGAAGAAAAAGAGTATGTGTGAATAGACTCATGGGGGCGGACTTAGAGAAAGAGTTGAACTTTTATGGTAGTTGGAGTCACTTATATGGAGCATTTCTTCCAGGTTTCCTTATTCAATCATCTTGCTTTGTCTGGCTCTGAGTCTGTATTTGGTTTATTACAGGATCCTCCCATGTGTGCGTGTACATCTCTTAGCCAAGCTGGATTCTAGTGAAAAGGCCTGTAGTTAGACTGACATCACCTACTATGGATGATGCCCCCTCCCTTTGTGACCACTCAAGAGACTTTATGCACAAGGGAAGGTCTCCTTGACCTCAAAAATGAGAAATATGTAGTCTCTTTATCTCTTGTCTGGGCAGGTCTCAGCTCTTCTCTGGCCCTGCCATTACTGTTTTCTAAAAGTGTCCACCAGAGGCAAAGTCCAGCAATTTACCCTCTTCCTGTTATTATTTTTATGTGGAATTGTAATCAGGAGGCTGGCTGTAAATGCCTAACCTCTAACCCATCTATCTCCTGTGTGTGCTAAGTTGCTTCAGACACGTCCAGCTCTTGGCGACCTCATGGATTGTAGCCTACCAGGCTTCTCTGTCCATGGGATTCTCCAGGCAAGAATACTGGAGTGGATTGCCATGCCCTTCTCCAGGGGAATCTTCCAGACACAAGGATCAAACCCATATCTATTATGTCTCCTGCATTGGCAGATGGGTTCTTTACCACCAGCACCACCTGGGAAGCCTTATCTATCTCCTGCCTTACTTCAATCCTGAGAGAGCCCAGTATTCAACAGTCAACCCTCTCTTCTTACTGTGGGCATCAATGACCGTTCATGGATTACCAAATTCATGGTGATAGCCAGTATCACTCTTCTGAGTTCCAAATATGTACTAGCTGGTTGCTCATATACATTTAGATATAAAAATCACAGCTCAAAGGAATTATGTCCAAAACAGAAGTCACAGTCTTTTTTCCGAAATATGCTTCTTCCCCAGGATTAACTCCAGGGTTAGCACAGATTGTTTCTTTCCCTTACTCTTCACATGGAATCCAGGACCAGACCATATTCTCTCTACCCTCCTCACTCTCATATCTATCTCCTCCTTTTTATCTCCATTACTAACTTATTTAAATCTCTCATCTCTTTCCTGAATTATAGAGAATCACGTAGCTTGTATCCCTGCCTCAGCTTTTGCTGTCCTCCAATTCATCCTACCCACTGCTGTAGTAATTATCTTTATCAAGTGAAAAATAGATAAAATTACACCCCTGCTTCAAAATCTTCAAATTTTTTCACAGATTGATGAAGAGAGTCCAAGTTCTTTGGCAGAGTATTCAAGGCCCCATTGATCTGGCACTTGCCTCCTTTTTAGGATCAGTTTTGCTAAATGCTATACATACTTCAGTTCTAATCAACCACTTAACCTCTCCAGAGCAACTCCTTCTGCCTGGAATGGTCCTCTCTCTCAGAGGCCAATACTTTCTGTTTTTAGGTTCAAATCAAGACTTCCCTCCTCCACATAGTATTATAACTCCCTCCCCCCCGACTCAGATTTATTTTATTAATTACAAATTGTATTCCTCTTATTTCTATTCAAATGTCTAACATGGCATATAAAACATGATGTTGCCCTTATTCTACACATTTGTCTCCCCAAGTACCTCATAAAGAGAGGAGTTCTCTATTATGTATCTCAACATAAGGCACATAACAAGTGCTCAATAAGTGTCCGCTAAATTAATAAACAAAAGAAAAAATAAAGGGATAAATGGATGAGCAAATGTAATCGTCAATATTGAATGATCCCTGAAGACCCCCAGCGAAGTATTTCACCAGAGAGTAAATAAATGATTGATTCTGTATACATTGACAGTAATTAAAATCATACACTCTCCAGTCAAGTTGCTTAGATTCTCTGCTTGGTCGCTTATTTAGGTGACTTTGGGAAATTTACTTCATTTCTATCCAAAGAAATTGGAATGTAATAGTTCTTTCTTCATTGTGTTCTTAGGAAGATTAGCTGAACGTGCTTATGTTTTTAAGACTTAGGAGGATGAAATGAGAATATAGTAAATGTTACATACATTGTTTAAAATGTTCTTAAAGAGGGCTTCCTTTGTGGCTCAGTGCTAAAGAATCTGCCCACCATTGCAGGAGACGTAAGTTCAACCCCTGGTCCAGGAAGATCCCATACGCAATGAAGCAAATAAGCCCATGTGCTACAACTATTGAGCTTGTGCTCTAGAGCCCAAGAGCCACAACTACTGAGCCCATGTGCTGTAACTACTGAAGCCCATGAGCGCTAGAGCCTGCGCTCCACAACAAGAGAAACCCCTGCAATGAGAAGCCCATACTCCACACTGGAGAGTAGCCCCCACTTGCCACAACTAGAGAAAGTCTGCACAGCAACGAAGACCCAGCACAGCCAAAAATGAATAAATAAATAAAATTTTAAAATAATAAAATAAATATGAACAAATAAAGATGTAGAAAAATTTAAATGTTCTTAAAGATATAAGATTAGAAGCAAGAATTTGAAGGAATATTCTTTCTGTTTGTATATATTGGAAAACTCTGAATTTAAATTGTTATAAACAGTATTTCTGTAGTTCCTGATAATTTTCAGCATACAGGTAAAAATATATCTATTTATGAAAACAGTAAAGTTATTTCTTGCTTGTTTGAACAAATGCTTGCTATTATCAGTTTTTACTTCCTAATGTGTTTTCTTTATACTGGGATGCAGGACTAGAGAGGGATTATGTAAGTCACTGTGGCTTTTGTTGAATCAAACCCTGTTGAATTCAGCATAAAAATATACTACTTTAATATGCAGAATCCATTGGCACTGGTGGGCCACACTGCTGATTTTTATTTTGCCCTAACTGTCACCAATAATTTTATGATTTAAGTCCATAATAAGTAGAATTTTTAAAGTTAAAATAAATCTGGGATTGTTGTTGTTGTTCAGTCGCTAAGTCATGTCCAACTCTTTGCAACCCCATGGACTGCAACAAACCAGGCTTTCCAGTCCTTCACTATCTCCCAGAGTTTGCTCAGATTCATGTGCATTGAGTTGATGATGTTGTCCAAACATCTCATCCTCTGCTGCCCTCTTCTCCTTTTGCCTTTGATCTTTCCCAGTATCAGGGTCTTTTCCAGTGAGTCGGCTCATCATGGTCAAAGTATTGGAGCTTCAGCATCAGTGCTTCCAATGAATATTCAGGGTTGATTTCCTTTAGGATTGACTGGTTTGATCTCCTCACAGTCCAAGGGACTCTCAAGAGTCTTCTTCAGCACCACAATTCAAAAGCATCGGTTCTTTGGCACTCAAGAAGTTAGACTTTCTTAGCAGTCTAACTCTCACATCCATACATGATACTGAAAAAACCATAGCTTTCATTATGTGGACCTTTGTTGGCAAAGTGGTATCTCTGTTTTTAATACATTGTCTGGGTTTGTCACAGCTTTCCTTCCAAGAAGCAAGCATCTTTTATTTCCTCAGCTGCAGTCACTGTCCTCTGTGATTTGGAAATCCAAGTAAAAAAAAAATCTGTGATACAAATACAAATATAAGGTATTCATAGATGTGAGTGTTCAGGAAAACTTTATGGAGAAAAATATCTGTTGGAGTTAAAGGATACCTGGGATTTGAAGAGGCAAGGAGATAGTATGGAAGGCATTTGGGTGGGAGAAGCAGTGTGGGCAAAGGTTCAAGGGTGAGAACATTCCTGTATTTTGAAGATGAGAGAATCTCAGTCTTCCTTAAGCATTAGGTTTAGGTGGGGAGAATGTAAATTTGAAAGATGTGGTAGACCATACTATGGAAAGCTTTAAATGCTAAACCATATTTTAACCCTATCCAAAATATAATAGAAAGTTTTGAAGAATGGATAGTTGATAGTTCTTCCTGAAGGAGATGGTGTGAAAATTGCTGGAATAAACTAGAGGACAAATTTAGGCCAGACTTCAAGGAAATAATTTCCTTCTACCAGCAACTGTAGAGTCTAGAAGCCAGGATATGGCAGCTGAGAAGTCATGTTCAGATTCTGTTAAGAAGTAAATGGTCAGCCAGAGAAAGTTCAGACTAAAATAGTTCACCTGTAAAATCATGGAAAAAGAGTTTGAAATTGAAAGCCTAAATTCATGGGTAGACTCTGGGATGAACAGAACTGACACAAATCTGAACCCTACTTAGATTATGTTATCATATAATACATGTCACAATAGGAGGCTGTCGTTTGGGGCAGCAGTCTCACTTGTTCCAAATTTTGCCACCAGGATGGCTGAGGAACTCACTAAACCCTAATATGGAAAGAGTAGAAGCTAAAGGCAGTGATGAAATTAAAAGAGTCTTGCTCCTTGGAAGAAAAACTATGACAAATCCAGATAGCATGTTAAAGAGCAGTGACATTACTTTGCCTACAAAGGTCCATGTAGTCAAAGCTATGGTTTTTCCAGTAGTCATATACGGATGTGAGAGTTGGACCATAAAGAAGGCTGAGTGCTGAAGAACTGATGCTTTTGAATGGTGGTGTTGGAGAAGACTCTTGAGAGTCCCTTGGACTGCAAGGAGATCCAACTAGTCGGTCCTACATAGGGAACAGACTTATGGACACAGTGGGAGTGGCGGGGAGGAAGAAGAGGGTGGCATGTATGGGGAGGGTAACATGGAAACATACATTACCGTATGTAAAATAGATAGTCAATGGGAATTTGTTGTGTGACTCAAGGGACTCAAACCAGAGCTCTGTAACAACCCAGAGTGGTAGGATGGGGAGGGAGGTGGGAGAGAGAGAGAGGGACATAAGTATACCTGTGACTGATTCATGTTGATTTTTTGGCAGAAACCAATGCAATGTTGTAGAGCATTTATCCTTTAATTAAAAATAAATAAATTTAATTTTTAAAAAATCTTCAGGTAAGATCCAGCTTAAGAAAAAGTCATCCCTAAATATTCATTGGAAGGACTGATGCTGAAGGTACAAAATTTTGTCCACCTAATGTGAAGAGCTGACTCATTTGAAAAGACCCTGATGCTGGGAAACATTGAAGACAAAAGGAGAAGTGGGTGACAGAGGATGAGATGGTTGGATAGCATCACTGACTCAGTGGACATGAATTTGAGCAAACTCCTGGAGATGGTGAAGGACAGGGAAGCCTGGCATGCTGTAGTACATGGGGTCACAAAGAGTCAAACACAACTTAGCAACTGAACAACATCAACAAGAAGCTAAACGATTAATTAGTGACTATTGCCTTTTGCAATAGTCAAAATTAAGGCTAGTAAGAGCCAGAGGTTAGATGGCAGAAATGAGATTACAGGGATAGGCACAAAGAAGATTCAAGAGAAAACCACTACTTTTTTTTAAAGTTCTAAGTTATTCTTTTAAGTTCTAAGTCTAAGTTAGTCTTTTGTGAACTGAAAATTCACTTCTATTGTAGAATTCACTTTCTTCTTTTCCAAAAGAAATACTTCTTTTGAAGTAATTGTATATGTCAGATAATTTCTCCAAAATTTAAGTGCTAGTTGATAGATTCTAAATCTGACTTGCAAGCTAAATTCTTGTACTTTTAGAAAAATCACCCTCTTAGTGACCTGGCTACTGCATTATCATCTCAAATGTCATTTTTTTCTTTTTATTTCATTATGATGTAACCTCCAAAGGACAAAAATTACATATAAGCCATAAATCTTATTTCCCTAGAACCAACAAAAAGTCCACCCTGAAACTAGAAATAAAACTCTTCCCTCTATTTGATACTACAAAACAGACACGCAGACAGACTACACAACAGACAGAGGATGAGATTGTTGGAGGGCATCATTGACTCAATGGACATAAATTTGAGCAAACTCCAGGAGATAGTGAAGGACAGGGAAGCCTGGTGTGCTAAAGTTCATGTCACAAAGAACTGGAAATGACTGAATGACTAAACAACAGCAGCAGACATACATTAGACCCCAATTTTTCTGTTACTCCAACTCACCATGTTAAATTGCTTTTAACTGAGATCAAACATTAAGAATCTACAAAGAAGTGAATTCTCAGTTCAAAAAAGACTAATTGCTAAGCCCTGCAGCATTTATCGGAGAAGGCAATGGCAGCCCACTCCAGTACTCTTGCCTGGAAAATCCCATGGATGGGGGAGCCAGTCCATGGGGTTGCTGAGGGTCAGACACCACTGAACGGCTTCACTTTCACTTTTCACTTTCATGCATTGGATGAGGAAATGGCAACCCACTCCAGTGTTCTTGCCTGGAGAATCCCAGGGATGGGGGAGCCTGGTGGGCCGCCTTCTATGGGGTTGCACAGAGTCGGACATGACTGAAGTGTCTTAGCAGCAGCAGCAGCAGAATTTATGGAGAAGGTAATGGCACCTCATTCCAGTACTCTTGCCTGGAAAATCCCATGGACTGAGGAGCCTGGTAGGCTGCAATCCATGGGGTCGCTAAGAGTCGGACAGACTGAGCAACTTCACTTTTTCTCTTTAATGCATTGGAGAAAGAAATGGCAACCCACTCTAGTGTTCTTGCCTGGAGAATCCCAGGGATGGGGGAGCCTGGTGGGCTGCCATCTATGGGGTCGCACAGAGTCGGACACGACTGAAGTGACTTAGCAGCAGCAGCATTTATAAAGCATTAGTCAATGGGAAATGGAAGTCAGTGAAACTTGCTTGCAAAATTGCTCTGGTCTCAGAACCACCATTGCAATGTATAGCACAGTCGCAGCTTTCAGGTATACCTCTGTTACTACTTTCTGTTCATAAAACTGTGACGTTATTTTGAACCAGTTTTGCTTTTTTCTTCTGTCAGCATTTTATGTATATATGCAAGCTATACTTTTGGCAATTTATCTGAAGTAGAAGCCTTTTTTGGAGAAGGCAATGGCGGCCCACTCCAGTACTTTTGCCTGGAGAATCCCAGGGACGGGGGAGCCTAGTAGTCTGCAGTCCATGGGATCGCTTAGAGTCGGACACAACTGAGCGACTTCACTTTCACTTTTCACTTTCATGCATTGGAGAAGGAAATGACAACCCACTCCAGTGTTCTTGCCTGGAGAATCCCAGGAACGGGGGAGCCTGGTGGGTTTCCATCTATGGGGTCGTACAGAGTCGGACATGACTGAAGCGACTTAGCAGCAGCAGCAGCAGAAGCCTTTTTTTGACCCAAAATCTATATAGTTCTTATTAATGCCTGTGTCACTTTAAACACTAATCCCTTAGTTGTTCCTTTTTCCTCTTTTCTGACTTTGTTTTATACTGATACTTTAATGTGCTTATTGGGTTATAAGGCACTCATGATAATATAAGACCTTAGCCAAGTAAGAGAGCATAATCATAGTAAATGATACCCCACATAGTTCTTGGCTTTCTAATTCCCGGATATTAAGTATTAGGAGAGTATAAATGTGTGAGATAATTTTTATTTTAGGATTCCTCTGTGTTGTTGTTTAGCTAGTTCATGAGAGAATAGCTGTGCTGGTATGATTTCCTTCTAATTGGCCTGTTGTATATCTACTATGTACCAGATAATGTACTGTGCATTTTTCAAATGTAGTTTTGTTAATCTTCACAAACACTACAGAACTACTTACTATTATTTTCCCATCTCCCAAATAAGGAATTTAATTCAGAGATGTTAAGTCACTTGCTCAATATCATACAGCTTGTAGGTAGCATATTCAAGATGTAAATCCATGTCTGTTTAACTTTAAAGCTCATACTCTTTAATTAGGTTAAATTTTCTACTTTCTTCCTATGTATCCATAGCAAAATCCTCTATCTGTATGACACTCCTGAGTTGTGTATAAGGTGAGAAAACAGTCAAGTTTCTTAGTAAAGGATAATGCCAAACTCTTACTATATATTTTTGCTAACAACTGTTCTTCTGTTAAATAATTGTACCTCTCAATGACTTGGTTTGAAAATTGATGGACTATTTAAAGCACAGAGTGTGCTGGTGAGCTTCTTAATCTTTTTATATGTGTACAGGGAACTCAATATGAGTCAGAAGGGTCAAAACAGGCAAGAGGAACTTAAAAGAATAAATATAAAGCAGTGTGCTTTTAGATCATATTAAATAAGAGGAAGGCTTTCATGCAGGTCAACTGAAAAATACCAGTGGATTTCAGTTGGCCACAGTTCAATAGCTAGACAACAGTGGGCCATGGCTATTACAAAAAATCCAAGTACATTTTAGTTTCCATTGCTACAAGCAAAGGATCATATTTAAGGAATTGAAGGAACCGTTTTGTAGTCTACATCTTGTATACTGTGATAGTTCCAGATGACACATTCTAAAGTTAACAATGATAAGGTATATTTTTTCCAACAGTCGGGTAACTAGGATGGCGAGGTTTTAAAATAATTGTATAATAGATCAAGATATGTTTATCCTATAGTCAAAATTGTAGAAAGAAAATGGAAGGGAAAATAATAGATCTCTCCAAGTATCATTTATGTTGTCACATGTAACTTTAAGACCACTGGATGGAAGCTGCATGAATGAATTTTATATTGATTTTATATTAATTAGGAAAGCCCAGCAGTGAAATAGACTGACACATAGTATAGTCACAAAAATGCAACAAGAATAGCAAAGAATGTCCTGGATGCCCAGGCTCTGCACAATTCTAAGATCCCTTGCCTGAATGATATCAGGGCCAGGTATTTTTCTTTCATTTTATTTATTAACCTATCATGTAATGTGGACTGAGCCACTATTCTCCCTCATTTTATTTATGCAACTTTGAAGAAAGTACTTAATTACTTTGAGAAAGAATTGTGGATTCCTCTCAGAGGAAATTTCTCAAAGAAATCCAAATTTCATTATATAATAGAGGGAGAGTTTTAACAGTCTGATCCTAGAAGTTGAATTTGTACAGTAAGTCAGTCAAGCAGCTATTGAGATACCAAAGCAGAAAGGCTCAGTCTGTCCTCCCAAGAAGTCTGTAAGTCTAGTAGAAGTGGTATAGCAATTGAAGATCAATACCTGAGTATAGTAATATGTGTTAGATGAGAAAATGAGCATATTAGATATATCTAAAGAAGACTAAGAATGAAAGAAAGTTTCCTAGAGGAAGTAACCTTAAGCAGAGTCTTGAAGAATGACTAGAGGTAACTTGATTAGACAGTTGAGGAAAGCATTGATTGGTAGCAGAAAAGCATGTAGGAAGAAGTGTGAAACAAACCTACAAGCATTTTCTTATTGTGGGAGCCAAGGATGTATTAAAGCAATGTTGGTAGATGTGTCAAGAGAGATCAACAATTTTAAAAGTAACAGGTAAAAAATTTGCAATATTTGTTAAACAAAAGGTTAATATAGAAATTATATGATGAATTCCTACAAACCATTTTTTAAAGATTCCATTATATACAATGGGGCAAAAATATGAATAGTCCATTGACATAAAAGCAAATATGATCAATAAAAATAAGAAAATATATTCCATTTCGCTAGTAGCCAATAACAGACTTCCCAGGTGGTGCTAGAGGTAAAGAACCCTCCTGCAATGCAGGAGACATAAGAGATGCAAATTCGATCCCTGGATCAGGAAGATCCCATGGAGATGGGCATGGCAACCCGCTCCAGTATTCTTGCCTGTAGAATCCCATGGACAGAGGACCCTGGCCATCTACAGTCTATAGGGTTGCAAAGAGTCAGACACGACTGAAGTGCCTTAGCGGACACACACACAGAGTATCCAGTAATATACAAATTAAAACCAGAATTAAATAATTTTCGGAAAAAGCAATGGCACCCCACTCCAGTACTCTTGCCTGGAAAATCCCATGGATGGAGGAACCTGGTAGGCTGCAGTCCATGGAGTCGCTAAGATTCGGCCACGACTGAGAGAATTCACTTTCACTTTTCACTTTCATGCACTGGAGAAGGAAATGGCAACCCACTCCAGTGTTCTTGCCTGGAGAACCCCAGGGACGGGGGAGCCTGGTGGGCTGCTGTCTATGGTGTCACACAGAGTCGGACACAACTGAAATGACTTAGCAGTAGCAGTAAATAATTTTGCCTATTAAAATAGCAAAAATGAGGGATATTGATAATGTTAGTGCTTGGGAGGGGCTGGGAAAATAAGAATGTACTTGTACTTGTCATTCACTATTGATAGGAGACTAGATTGGTACAGACTTCTGGTGGAGTATTTGAAAGTACTCTGCAACTATGTAGCTATTATAGATATACACACAATAATCTAAATTGTCAGCTAGAAGGAAGTGGTTAGATAAACTATAGCATGTATATACTAGTGAATATTATGATGGAGTTAAAAAATAGATGGAGGTAGATCAATATCACAATATCGCCAAAACAAACAATCAAGTTTAAACATAAGAAAGCAAGTTAAGAACCAGATGTATTGTAAAATCTCATTTGGTTAAAAAGTGATCAAAATGAAACTGTTAATTTTCCTATGTATGTAAACATACAATGCATACAAAAATATCTGAGAAGGCACACGTCAAAATGATAGCAGTAGGGGCTGGGATTAAGGGAATTTTCATTTCTCTAAATTGTTTAAATTTCAATCAGAATATATTTGTGCGTTACAGTGTAATTTAAATTATAAGAATTATCCTTAAATCTGTGGGGAGCCCTTATAAAACCTTTTAAGGGAAATCACATAAACACATTTGAATCTTAGTGTTATCCTCTGCCTGCTGATTGTGAAAGGGGACTGACTAGAAGTTAAGCTGGAGTTAAGTCAATTAAAAAGTGATGGCAGTAATCCAGAATACCAAATAATGCTGGACTTAACTAAGGTTATACAGTTTCAGTGAGGATGGAAAGGAGACAACCAAGAAAGATGTTTACTACATAGACTTCATAGGACACTGCCCCTTAGAATAGAAAGGTGATTGTAAGATAGGAGTCTAAATGACCCTCAGCTTTCCTACTTAGAAATTATCTGAATGGTCAAGTCCATTCACTGAGTTAAGAAATACAAAGAGGGGTGTGTGTGTGTGTGTGTGTGTGTGTGTGTTGGTAGATTAATATAGGAATTGTAATTCTTAGATCCTTGGTATCTTGAGAAACTTGGGGTTTTGAATACATTGGCTATCTGAAAGATTTTTTTCTGTCACTTCTTTTTTTCCAAGATAAAAACTACCCATTCTCTATAAAAGCAGTCAATAGCAAATGGGTTCCATCTAAATATCATAGATTTCTATGACATTTCAATAAATGTTTAAATTCCACATAAATTTTTTCAGTAAGCCACATAAATTTTTTTCCCTTTGTAAGCCAGGGAACAGTCACATCTACCTGTGGTAGGGATGGTATATCATTGTGGGAGAAAATGTGTCAATCTTATCCTCTAAAGAATCGTACCCCTCCCACATTCCCTCCATCCACCCACCAACTAGCCTAACCAGCTAACATTCAGGTAGAAGCCCAAACTTTGAGGAATGTGTTCTGTCAGAATGGTCTAAGTGGACTCTAACTTATCAGTCTTGACAAGTTTGTAATCTGTGGGTCAGAAATATTTTTTGCCTCAAGTTGATCCCAAAGTTATAGAAGTTAAGTGAAAGAAGAATTCAATTCAAGAAGATTACTTTTTTTCTAAACTCAAAGCATACCATCTTTATTTTGCTTTGTTTTCTTGCTTAAAAATGAAAATAAAGTGCATTCATGTGTAAAACTGTTATATTTAGATTAGAAATGACCTTTGGGATATTTGCATGTATCAATCAGAATCCATCAAAAGTAAAATGTTTATATCTAGATAATGATGGAAAGTATAAGAACGAATCATTCAGTCATTCATCAGTTTTTAGTGCGAGGGATACAGTGAACAAGTTCACATCATATTGGACTCATAGAAATTACAATCTAATGGTAGGATATATAGAATAATAGTCCAGAATAGGCACAATGATGAGTTTGTTTCAGGTTCAAAATGTTAGATGAAAAATCATCACAGAATATTGATGCAGAATCAAGGGACCAAAAACACTAAAAGAGGACAAATTAAACTATCAGTTTATGGGTAGATTCTATTGGGAGTGACATAAAATCCCAAATCAGTTCAGTTCAGTTCAGTCGCTCAGTTGTGTCCGACTCTCCGCGACCCCATGAATCACAGCACGCCAGGCCTCCCTGTTCATCACCAACTCCCGGAGTACACTCAAACTCATGTCCACAGAGTCGGTGATGCCATCCAGCCATCTCATTCTCTGTCGTCCCCTTCTCCTCCCGCCCCCAACCTTTCCCAGCATCAGAGTCTTTTCCAGTGAGTCAACTCGTCGCATGAGGTGGCCAAAGTATTGCAGTTTCAGCTTTAGCATCAGTCCCTCCAATGAACATCCAGGATTGATCTCCTTTAGAATGGACTGGTTGGATCTCCTTGCAGTATAAGGGACTCTCAAGAGTCTTCTCCAGCACCACAGTTCAAAAGCATCGATTCTTCGGCGATCAGCTTTCTCCACAGTCCAACTCTCACATCCATACATGACCACGGGAAAAACCATTGCCTTGACTAGACGGACCTTGGTTGGCAAAGTAATGTCTCTGCTTTTTAATATACTATCAAGGTTGGTCATAACTTTCCTTCCAAGGAGCAAGCGTCTTTTAATTTCATGGCTGCAATCAGCATTTGCAGTGATTTTGGAGCCCAAAAAAACAAAGTCTGACACTGTTTCCACTGTTTTTCCATCTATTTCCCATGAAGTGATGGGACCAGATGCCATGATCTTTGTTTTCTGAATGTTGAGCTTCAAGCCAACCTTTTCACTCTCCTCTTTCACTTTCATCAAGAGGCTTTTGAGTTCCTCTTCACTTTCTGCCATAAGGGTAGTGTCATCTGCATATCTGAGGTTATTGATATTTCTCCCAGCAATCTTGATTCCAGCTTGTGCTTCTTCCAGCCCACTGTTCCTCATGATGTACTCTGCATATAAGTTAAATAAGCAAGGTGACAATATACAGCCTTGACGTACACCTTTTCCTATTTGGAACCAGTCTGTTGTTCCATGTCCAGTTCTGACTGTTGCTTCCTGACCTGCATACAGGTTTCTCAAGAGGCAGGTCAGGTGGTCTGGGATTCCCATCTCTTTCAGAATGTTCCACAGTTTATTGTGATCCACACAGTCAAAGGCTTTGGCATAGTCAATAAAGCAGAAATAGATGTTTTTCTGAAACTCTCTTGCTTTCTCCATGATCCAGCGGATGTTGGCAATTTGATTTCTGGTGCCTCTGCCTTTTCTAAAACCTGCTTGAACATCTGGGAGTTCTCAGTTCACATAGTGCTGAAGCCTGGCTTGGAGAATTTTGAGCATGACTTTACTAGCGTGTGAGATGAGTGCAATTGTGTGGTAGTTTGAGCATTCTTTGGCATTGCCTTTCTTTGGGATTGGAATGAAGACTGACCTCTTCCAGTCCTGTGGCCACTGCTGAGTTTTCCAAATCTGCTGGCATATTGAGTGCAGCACTTTCACAGCATCATCTTTCAAGACTTGAAATAGCTTAACTGGAATTCCATCACCTCCACTAGCTTTGTTAGTAGTGATGCCTTCTAAGGCCCACTTGACTTCACATTCCAAGATGTTTGGCTCTAGGTCAGTGATCACATTATCGTGACTATCTTGGTCGTGAAGATCTTTTTTGTACAGTTCTTCTGTGTATTCCTGCCACCTCTTCTTAATATCTTCTGCTTCTGTTAGGTCCAAAGAAATGGTAAAATCCCAAATAACAGCGGGTCAAAACAGTAAAATTTATTTCTTCACGCATATACAACATCGACAGGTAGGCCAGCAGTGACTGGGATTGCCCTCATGATTCTCAGAGACTCAACACTTTCCTTGAGTGGCCATCTTCAGCATACTGTCCAGAATGGTTACATAAACTCAGTGCTTCAAAAAGCAGGAAAGGGTAACCACAGTCATATTTCCTCCATTTAGGGACAATTCCTCTTACTCTCGATGATCAGAACTTAATCACAGAGCCTCATCTGGGTGCATAAGGAAGATGAAAAAATATTTCATTTATGTAATAAAGTACAGCAAATACCAGCTCAAAATCAGGGGTCCTGAAACTAAGAAGGGAATAGACCTTGACAAGTTACTGTCAGCCTCTGTCACCAGGAGGTCAGATAATGACTAGAAATGTGAGACATTCATTCCTCAATCACCAACTGTGGATTGAAGTTGTCCCTTTTGTGGGATACCCAGCATGTGCTGGACACATGTTAGTCTTCAAAGTTGTTTCAGGTGGATATTGTTACAGACTGGAGATTATTTATAAGTTTTTTCATAAGATACATATTGTAAATCAAAAGGAAAAAAATCTCAGGAAAATATGTTGTTTCATTCAAGACTGAATGTTCAGAAAAGTCTTTTACGTTTGTTTATTGTGTGAGATTGTGCAAAAAGTTTAGTGAGTCAATGCTTCATAAACATACACAGACAAACATAAATATAGAACTTTATGCGACCATTTTTCCTTGATCTATATATGTCATTTACTCCAAAATCTATCTCCTCTTCATTGTTCATTTCTTGACAAGCCTATTCCACTATTCAGTATTTATCTTGGCCAGAACTTCTTTTCTATAAATAGTTTGCTAGATTATAGTTAAATCTATCCTTAAAATACAAACTTTCTGGGACTCTCTCCAAACTCAGAGGTTGTGATTACAGTTAAGAAATGATATTGTCACTTGCTTTTTCCTTCCCTGAAAATACTTTATCTCCTTAGGTCACTGCCATTCAGTGCTGTGAAATGTAATTTGAAAAGCAAGTTTAAATGGGGCTTTCTAATTAGGCCACACATTTTTATTTTCCCAACCCTAGACCCAGGTTACCCTGGAGTTATATGCACCCAATTAAAGAACATTCAATGTGAGATCTATATGCCTTTGAGTATGAATGGGTAACTCTCAATGATTGAGTTTGATCCAACTGCTCATTCAACTGAAGTGAATTAAGTCTTCTAGGGCACCAGGGTACCATTTAGTAAATTACCTCATCCTGCACACTAAATTTGCCTCACATGGGTGAACAGCTTTCTTCCAGGGAATAGTTTTATCACTCCAGTTCTCCACTGGCCCAACTTTATTGATGCTAAAGGGTGATTCATATGACACAATATTTACCCACAGTCTCAAACAATAAGACTGTATAATGATCTGCTCCATTTAAGGGCACATGTGCCAGTATTCAAAGGGTAAATGAGAGAGCTGTTTTCTTTGAATTTTTTTATAAATCAAACATATACCAAAGTGCATCATTGTTCTCTAAACTCTGAAACTCTAAAATATTTGGTTATATATTCACCACTGTATAATAAAATGACTTGGCCCCTTAAAAGTATCAATAAACAGCATCTTTTTCTTTTGGTGTTAACACAGGAACATGTACACAAAATGAGCTTATTTAAATAGCAGTAAAATTGAATGTAATACTTTGAAAGCAGTGAGCATTTTTCACTTGCAAATAAAAACATTCTCTAAATTTTAACTCGGTCCTGTTCTTCTCTTCGATAGTAACTCCAGACATCTATTGGTTCTTTTTTTGAAAACTAACATCCAGATCATAAAATATTTTTTTGTGGTGCTGTAATTTGTTAAATAATGCTTTGATAGTGGCTGGGTGCCCAAAGAGCCAATGCGGAAATAAAATGCACTCAGACTGCTTCCAAATGTTTTCCTCTCCACATATATCGTGTTAGAAGCTGCAGTTTCTCACACATTGTCACTATATCCAAGAAGCTATAATCATTCACCACCAGCAGCAGAATATTTTTGCAAACTACCAAATTTACATCCAAGCCAGAATGTAATAAAAAGCATGTATGTTAAGTGAACCAGTAATCTAATGATATGAGAGTCTGAAATTGTCTTGGAACTAGCTCTGAAGAATACATTTATGGCGGTGTTTTTGACACTAAACAACACCTGCCAGCTCTCTTTCTCTCACTTTTTCTCTGTACAAAATCCATGAATCTCCTTCAACAGTTCTCACCAAACAAGATGTACTTGGATCCTCTAATGGCCTACCAAGTATAGCCTAATGGTAAACAGTCGTGAAAGTGGTAGCACAGCGAGAGGCTGGAAGATTGTTGGTGGATATACTATTTCAATCAGTTCTGACATACCCTGTTCATGTGGCTTAAGAGTAACAAAATTAGGCTTCTTTGAGTCTATTTCCATTTTCTCCCTTATTTTCAGGAATGAATGTTAGATCAGACCTGAAAGTTAATATAGGCCTCAAAGGCATCAAGCTTAAAATAAAAGGAATGGCATCAATAAAAATTAAAAGATACGTTAAACTGGATAATGCCTGACTCTTTTCAAGCTCATTTCACATTTAAGATCTCCTTTGAAAATAGAGCCCAACACAGTTACTAGTTTATTCCGGCTGTAGTTGAACTTGCTCGCTTGTTTCTAAGAGAGCTGAGCTCCCAGTGGATGAATGCAGAATCAGCCTGTTCCTTCAGAGAACATCATCTCTAGCTCCACGCCTCACCCTTATCTTGGACCTAAACAGTTCGGATTGCTCTGCCCTCAAGAGCTTCACTCTCTTTGTTCCTTCAGTCGTAAATGAGAGGCCATATAGGCAAAACTGAAAGAAGTGAATGGTAAGAGACAGATGGAGGCCCCCTTATCTGGCTGTTAGAGACAGTCCATGTCAATCTGTGTGTCTGCCAGTAAAGAACATAGGAGCTAATGAGAGTGGCTTTACACATCACAACATTTTTATGACTCAGATGACATTTTGACTCACCTGCTAAACTAATTGCAACTTAGAAATTGCTATCACAGCCAACAATAACATTGTCATGAATAAGGAAGTTGACGGTATGCTTTGTAGTAAGAGTTCCTGTTTTTTAATTAAAGTTATCATCACAAATGACTCCTATATGCAACATAGGGTACCAGGCTCTGTTGAAAATATAAAAATAAGAAACTCTTTAAGAAATTTAGTATAAGACATGTCATGAACAGAAATACATACACTATAAGGAAAAAAAATGTGATCATGTTAATTGTGAGAGAAGGAAAAGAACCAAGAAAGGTGGTAGGGAGGTCTTCCTTGACCATCTGCTTTGTGCAAGGCTTTTAATAAGTGCTTCCTTGTACAGCTGTCTTCATAACTGACTATTTCCACATGTTACCTAAATGGGAGCTGAGCCTCAGGAGTTGAAGTAACTGCTATGACATAAGATTTGACACCGGATCCCTCTACTTCAACACTTGTGCCCTGTGGCTAACAGCCTTGCTACCTCCTGAGGGAGCACCAATGAGGGCAAGATTATTCCTGCAGTGACAAAAGGGAAATTCTCTTAAAAGATGTGGCACTTAAGCAGGGCATTTAGAACAGCACAGACAATAAAGAAACCTGCAATGCAGGAGACCCAGGTTCATTCCCTTGGTCAGGAAGATCCCCTGGGAAAAGGAATGGCAACCCAGTCAAGTATTTTTGCCTGGAGAATTCCAGAGTCAGAGGAGCCTGGTAGCCATGGTATCTCAAAGGGTAGATCAGGACTGAACGACTAACACTTTCACTTTAGAATGGATTAGGCCATAATGGACCTGGCTCACTTCGTGCTAGCAGTGAGCAACACATTAAAGGAACAGTGGATATCCTAGTATATTTGAAGTAAGAAGTAAAGGATTTTGAAGCCATTCTCTTATCTTGGGTTTTTGCTCAGCAGTAAGGAGATTTTGAGAATTTTTAAGCTGAAGCATGACAAGCCCTGAACTGGAGTGACCCAGGGGGGTGTTCTCCTAAGTGTTTCTCTCTTCCATGTATGGTTGAAGGCAGTGACATGGACAGTAATCCCACATGTTTACCTCAAGCAAAAAGTAGCTTCCTAGAAAAGTGAATGTGTCTTTGCCACCGCCATTGCCGTTATGGCGCCATCCCAGTCATACATTATGATATCAGAATTGACATAAAATCATTCGGACTTGAATAGTTTTATTTTCTGTTGGCTGCTGTCAGTTATTTTCAAGACTCATTGTGTTCCCGGATTATTTCAAGACCAATCCAATTTTCAGAATGGTAATTAATAAACCAAATCATCCTGGCATCTATTCCACACTGTATAGATGCCAAAATGAGTATGATTCTGACCTGAAAAAGCCAACAAAACTTTGAAAGGAATTTAAATATCTTAGCCTTAATTGTGGAGAAGGAGGTGGCAACCCATTCCAATATTCTTGCCTGGAAAATCCCATGGATGGAGGAGGCTGGCGGCTTGCAGTCCATGGGATTGCAAAGAGTCACACAACTGAGCAACTAAGCAAGCAGCACAGCCTTAACTGAGAAATGCCTGGTATGTATTAACACATTTTTTTGTAGATAACATTGCCAAAGATGTATCTTCAGTATCTGGCAGTGAAATTAAACTCATACTTTGTACTAGAGAAAGCAACAATATGATGTATCTGACACACACTAGAAGGATACACACTAGCAACAAGTGGCCAGTCTGATCTGTAGGCAGCCTTCAGTTCAGTTCAGTTCAGTCGCTCAGTCGTGTCTGACTCTTTACAATGAATCACAGCACACGAGGCCTCCCTGTCCATCACCAACTCCCGGAGTTCACTCTAACTCATGTCCATCGAGTCGGTGATGCCATCCAGCCATCTCATTCTCTGTCGTCCCCGTCTCCTCCCGCCCCCAATTCTTCCTAGCATCAGACTTTTCCAGTGAGTCAACTCGTCGCATGAGGTGGCCAAAGTATTGGCGTTTCAGCTTTAGCATCAGTCCTTCCAATGAACACCCAGGATTGATCTCCTTTAGAATGGACTGGTTGGATCTCGCCTTGGAAAATTACAAAAAAGGCAGATGCTGCTTTTCTCCTGACCTCTTTATCAGATGTGCTAAAGGTGCAACCCTCCCTTTAGTAATGTGACATTCACCCATAGTTCATAAGTATCAAATACATAGCACACTTTAGTTGTGAGCTAAACAGATCTAGCTTTTCATACACACTGATAAATGCTTGTAGTATTCTTAGCAGCTCTTTAGCTGACTCCTTGGCACCTGAAATGTAAAAGCATTTTTTAAAGGATCAATAGTGTAAAAGTCTGGTCCAAGAAAGAAAAGGGTGGGTAGGCATCTACCCACAAAGGCGCTCAGTCAAGAGGACACACTTTTCAATTTCAATTTACTCCTTCACCACTTCTTAGATAAAATAATTGTAGAATCTTAATCTGTCCTGGTTCCAAAACACTGGCTCTGCATAAGCATTCACAGTGCTCAGTAATATATCTCACTGAACTTGAATAATTCTACACAGTTTTGACAATATTTATATCATTATAGTATTTTTCATTCACTTGCTAAGATGTGTTCGACTCTTTGTGACCCCCAGGACTGTGGGATGCCAGGCTTCCCTGTCCTTCACCATCTCCGGAGTTTGTTCAAATTTATGCCCGCTGAGTCAGTGATACTACCTAAACATCTCATCCTCTGTCACCCTTTTCTCCTTTTGCCTTCAATCTTTCCCAGCATGGTTTTAAAAGCTCTGACATCAATACAATTCTATATTCATCCAGATAAATTCAAGTTTTGAGCTCTTTGTCTAAGATGATTTTAATTCTATTCAATAACTATTACATTGGGCTCCTACCATGCACAAGCTCTGGGAATGGACATATAGGAGAGAGTGCTTGACTCATCCTTATTCTGAAGGAATCGCAACCTGGTGAGGAAGACAAACATGTCATCCAGTCACCAGCAGACAACTCACAGGCTGAAGTCAGCTTGGAGGTATGTTTTATTTGATTTCTATGGCATTCTTTAAAACATTTGAATTCATTGTCCTTAGCCAGAACTTTCACCATACAATTGGACTCAGTGCCTTTGTCACCAACCTGATATACTTATATGTTGAACTTGGCTGGTCCCTAAAGGCATTTGATTTTGGTATCATAACACTGTAAACAAATAAATACTGTCCCTATGATACCATTCTACCTTTATTATAGTAGCTAACATTCATTATGCAGGGGGTACTGAAGGAGTAGTGAGATCTTACCAGGTATGTAAGGCATGTTTCCATAGGGGCCAGAAGGTCTTCCAGGAGAGGGAAATATCATGAAGGTGTGGAGACATGAGACTGTAGGTCAAGTTTAAGGAATTAAAGAGAAGAAATATTTGTCCCTCATTTATCACTTACCATCAGCCACTAATAGGCACTTCCTAAATGATCCACAATAAACCAATACAAGTGATATTTACTATTAGCTCCATTTTCAAATGAAGAGACTAAGTATCAGAGAAGGTAAGTAACTAAACCAAGATTTAGTTACTTACCTTTACTTACTTATGGTGAATGGTTGAGTCAAGTTCTGCTTGGCTTCAAGCCTAGGCATTTTCACTATTAAACCTGATGGATGTATTGGCAGATTGTGTATTTATTTCGACACTCTTTTGGTAATTAAGATTCTAGGCCCTACTGAATATAAATACAGGTAAGACCACTGGACGTAACCCATATTTGGGGGAAATGTAATATTAATTTAATGTAGCAATGGAATAAAAATTAGGTAAACAGACTTTTAAGCTTAAAGGAAGTTTAGAGAAGTTCTACTCCAAGTTAATTTTCCATATTAAGAAACTAGGTATCTTTTAAGTATTTGTTTTTAAAAAGTCAAAGAACTTCTGTATTAAATATTAATTAAAATGTACTTTTCAATAAATGTTCTCAATGAGCTTGAAAATATTTTAATTTTCCTTGTTAATGCTATAGTCTTAAAAACTAATTTAGAGCAACAATTTTATCATACATATCTTGAAAGTTTAAAAAAGTGAAAACAGAAAATTTCTTTTTAAGAACACTGAAGATTATCTCATAAAAATCTAGCCATGAAACTGCTCTTTTTGCTTCAATAATTTTATTGACCTATCGAACAATAGGATGAAAAAATCTTTAAAATTCATATAGCAATGATCTGAAGGGTAAAAAAAGAAGCCAAAACAAAGCAGTAATGATTGCATACTCTTTAGTTGTGTTTGGTACCAAAGAATCTGCATGGAGATTCAGTTCAGTTCAGTTCAGTCACTCAGTCGTGTCTGACTCTTTGTGACCCCATGAATCACAGCACGCCAGGCCTCCCTGTCCATCACCAACTCCCGGAGTTCACTCTAACTCATGTCCATCGAGTCGGTGATGCCATCCAGACATCTCATTCTCTGTCGTCCCCGTCTCCTCCCACCCTCAATTCTTCCTAGCATCAGACTTTTCCAGTGAGTCAACTCGTCTCATGAGGTGGCCAAAGCATTGGAGTTTCAGCTTTAGCATCAGTCCTTCCAATGAACACCCAGGATTGATCTCCTTTAGAAAGCATGGAGATTAGCTGTGCTAAAAGGAAAATATTAATTTAATTATAGACATATTTCCCTTTATAAGAATTTAGGAAACAGGCAAAAATTTGTAATTGCATCTTTGGCCTAGCTTAGATAGAATCATTTCTTGAAAAATAATAATGTCATATCAACAATTACTTGATTTCCTCTTCTTGTACTAGAAATGTGTCATAGTGCCAGCTAAAAGAGAGGTGCTTCAATAAATATTTACTGAATAAATGAATAAGTCCATAAATGGATAAAAGGATAAATAAATGAGTTATTCATGAACAGAATGATTCTCTTCCACATTCTAAGCCTAATTAAAAATAGCTCTTGCTAGTCATTAGAAAGTTGCCATTGGCCTAGGAAGCAAGTGAGCAGGAAGAGTATTTCCTTAGATCTTAGCAAGATATTTGCCTAAGGAGAAATTTGTCACTTTTCATTCATCATTTACGTATCCACTTATTCAACTTGCATTTATTGAAACCCTCCCCTGTGCATCTTCTGATCAGCTTAGAAGAGACCAAGCTGGGCTCCCAGCTGGCTCATCTCAAGCATTATAATAAGGGAGGAATATTTTCTATACCAATGAAACAGAGCAGCTTAGTTTTTTCTTAACCACATGCTGTTATGAAAGAGACCCAAAGTAAAATCTCAGTGAAGTAAGAGAGACATTCTTCAAACATTTTACATGAAAATGGCTCTTCTTACTGTTGGTGGTCTTCCTCACTGGATTTGTAACTGTTAAGAGTATTGATCTTCTTCCACCATCACAGCAAACTAGAAAGCATGTGCTCAAACAAACCTAATGATCTTGTGATTTCCTTTTACATCTCTCAGGGAAAGAGTATATGAGTAATGCTGTAAATTATTGTAACAAAAGAAGAGGCACATACATGAGATACACTAGGAGTGGAGGGAACCACAAACAATCAGACAAGGAAGGGATAACTGAAATTAGGTGATAGATAAGTAGATAGATAGCAATCAGACAGGCAAAGAGGCAGAGAATCTTTGAAAGTTCACAAGTGGGCATTTCTCAAGAAAAACAATCCTTGACTTAACAGACTTTGTTGTCATTGAACTTTGAAATTATTCACACTGTAGCGCAGAAGTAACATCATTAACCTAAAACATACAGTTATGGAGAGGCTACTATGTATCAGTTATAGAACTCTATACTGGACACCTAAAGTTGAAGAAAGAACCTCTGCTCTAAATAGATACATACTCAATTATTAGCTCTCCAAATTTTTAGTCTTGCCTGTATCAGGAAACAATTTTGAACCCCAAATCTCAACTATATGAATACTAATTTGTTTATCTCATGTATATCTATTGTTTTACTGTGTTTATTATATTTTTATGTTTACTAGAAACTACTCACAGAATATTTTTAAAGGAATGAAGTTAAAATATTTTGAAATAATATTCATTTTATATTAATAGA